>NW_006159969.1:426702-431028 GCF_000334495.1 Tupaia belangeri chinensis | reverse complement strand
ATGCCTTTTGGGCAAATGCTTTCTGTAGGAGTGGATCTTCCTTCGGGACTGGATTATATAATGTGGAGCTGTGTTATATCAGACATTCAATGAGTTGACACTTCAGTTTGGTAACCACCTATGAGAATGTACGTTATGAGAATATAAGATAATGCATTGTATTTACAAGGCCTCAGTGTTCAGTGGCAGATCGGTGTTAACCTTTTATGTTTTGAATTGTGCCCAAGATTGAATTTGAACCCAAGTTTGTCTCCAATGGCTCTTAACCATTGTCTTTACAATTTCATCTAATACTCTCCACAGTTCTTTTTTTAGCCTAAAATTCTATTATTACATGGAATACAGCTATGTTTGTACAAAGCATTTTCTCTCATTCAAGCAGCTTAGCTTCTGAAATTGAAAAAGATTGGACATCTTTGGGGTAATATGTCTATAGACTGTACACATGTTTTTCTAATGGACTAAAAGTATAATAGGAGGGCCAGCCCCATAATACAGTGGTTAAGTGTTGTGCATTGGCAGCTAGATCCCACGTGGCTACTCAAAGTTCACATCCTAGCCTGGTAGCTTGCTAACCATTGTAAGTGCATGTACACATGTACCCCAAATCTGACAGGAAGAAGTTAATGAAAGAAAAAGGATTACGGTATGACCATGCCCCATTAGGAGGGTCTTTCTCTCTCTCTCTTCATCTCCCTCCCTCTTTTGTGAATGTACATACCTTCTGTGAATATAACTGTTTTTCCCTAATTTTAAAGGCTATAATGGGAAAGGAATTTGAGAACCTACCTGTTTGCCAATTGAGCAGTTTTGTTTAAAAAGAAAAGTACACCTTAGCAAACTTATTTATTATATAGAAATTTATATAGTTTTTCCTGTAGGAATAAAAGAATAAAGGAAATAATTTGTGCAAATTTCATCAAAGCCATAAAAATTATACATACCTGTGAATATTTTTGTTGTTGTTATTTAAAATAATAAACTATTTTCTCACTTTTCCCGGTAAGTTGCTTAACATATAATGCTAGTAGTTGAGTGGTAACTTAGGTGTAGGATCTACTTGCAAGAGAACATTATTTTGTTGTCCCGTACATATTAATTTTTCAGTAGTTAAAAGCTGTGAATCTTCGGATATTGTGTTTCTTATAGGAAGTTGAAGCAATCACTCTGGAGTTGGAAGAGCTCAGGAGAGAGCATATATCTTATAAACAACAGCTCGAAGCTGTAAATGAAGCTATCAAATCCTATGAAGGTCAGATTGAAGTGATGGCAGCTGAGGTGGCTAAAAATAAGGTAAGAATTATTTATCAAATTTGAGTTGGCCAAACCGCAATTCGAATTACAACCCCAGTAGCTTGAAATCAAGCTGGGTACATGTATACACATGCCCCAAATCCTGACAGGATGGAGAAAAGGAGGAAAAAGGATTGTGGCACAACCATACCTCATTGGAGGATACTTTTTCTCTCTCTTACAATTTTTCTCTGTCTCTGGAAAGTACATACATCCTCTGACAATTAATTTTGTTGTTGTTGTTGGAGAATTTTTAAATGGTCTACTTATGAAATGTTGGGTTAACATGTTTTACTCTAATACTCTTGGTCTTTTCATTTTCACTCTTGGTAAAAACATGAAGCAGAATGATGATTACTGTCTAAAGAGTCCTGAAATAATTGTGTTAGTCTTGGGTCAGAAAACAAAACCACATAGTAATTTTAACAAGCAAAGTTTAAGTAAGAAATGTTAACTATAATTAGAGTTTAGAATGATAGGAATTGATTGATCACCAAGCGTAAAGAAAACTCCAAAGAATACAGAATCAAGAGATACATGAAATAGCCGTTATACTAGGGCCAAGGAAGTGCACCCAGCGAAGGAATAAATCTGGCAAAGCTCTGTGCTTTATCCATCAGGGCTGAGAACCAACCTAATTGCAGGAGGCTGAACTGGTCCACTGGTGATGAAGTTTATGGGTTCAAGAGAAGCTGATCCTAAGGAAGTACTGAGAGTGTATCACCTGCTGGGGAATACCTCTCCGGGATTCCAGGAGATACTGACCATTGGGTAGTGTCCAGCCTGGGATCACGAGAAGCCCAACACTGGGATACCAAGAAAGCCACGCAGGTTGTGAGCACCTGTGCGTGACAAGCCTGCCTTCAAGAAATGCCCCTGGGACCAGCAGTTAGCGTAATGGCTTTGTCACTGAACTCCCATGTGGTCAGCCACAGTTCAAGTCCCGGACCCGGTTGCTTAAACTCATGCCGGGCACATGTGCGTGCGTGCCCAAGATTTTGAGAGGAGAATGGAGGAGATGGGATTGCAGCGTGGCCATCGCCCCTGGGGGAGTGATTTCTCGCTTTCTATCTCTCTGTCTCTCTCAGGCGAGCACACGCGCCCTATAGCAAAAACCTCTCCCCCAAAAATGAAATGCCTGCTACACCTTTATAGTGTCTCTACAGCCGCTCTACTCACAAGGCTTAATATTGTTGGAAATGGCAAGGGATAACGTTCATTATCAGAAGCAGGACAGTGACATGTTTCATTATCAAAAACAAAACAGTAAACAGTGGTTTTGGGGCTGAGAGAGTTTCAAATGTTATGTAGACATTCTGTTACCTACAAATGAATGTTGTGGTATTGTCTCTATTAGATGCTATCCTTCATGGGTATTGGCGACTCTCATCTCTTTCTGGATCACTTCCTTTTCTTTTTGTTTGTTTGTAGCTCTCCCTGGAGAGAGAGAAAGACAGATAGTGAGGAAAACTGAAATCACTCCCCGCAGGGGGTGTGTGGCCACGCCGCTGTGCCATCTGCTGGCCCCATGGATCATTTCATTTTTTAAAAGTTGTCATTCAGGCTCTACATTCTAAATAATTTCCTTTTGTCTGTAGGAGTAGATAAGTACACTCAAAAAGCTAAGAAAAGAGATTGCTGGGGCCAGCAGGTGGCCTAGTGGTTAAGGCACTGGATCCCATGTGGCTAACGGTGTGGCTTGAGTCCTGGACCTGGTGGCTTGAAAACATGCCAGCATGTGTGTGTGCACATCCCAAACCCCAAGAGAATGGAGAAGGGATTGTGGCATGACCATTCTTCTGGGGGGTGATTTTTCACTTTCTCTCCCTCTCTTTCTCTGTCTCTGTCCAGTGACTATACATGCCCTATAGCCAAAGAAAAGGGAAAAAGAAAACTGTTTAACTAATCAGCTTGAGATAAACAAGACTAAAACTTTTTCTGTTCAATCTTAAGTGGTAGATTTCTTACGTATTTTTCTACCAGTGTAAAAATGATTAGTAGTCACAAACACAATATTTAACATCTAGGTATGTTAGAATCTTCTTTAAAAACATGTTTGTCATACATATTTTAGTTGACAAACCTATCTATCATTTTACTCGTTAGTTAATATCACTAGAATATTTTTATTGTTCTTCAAAAGTTTTAAAAAGCTAAAATATCTTTTTTTTAAATCAATGCCATTATTTATCTTGCTCCTGCAAAGGATTTTAATGACACAAATTACACATTATTTGGAAATTAAAGCACTTTGGGTAGATTCAACAACCAAGCCATAATATGGAAGATTGTTTACTACTTAAAATTATCTTGTTTCCTGATTAGCATACCTAAAATAATACCTAAATTTATACTGGTACTTACAGTTATTTATACAGATTACTCTTCCTTAGAGTCTTCTAGGCAGTTTTTCTACTTCTTTATTTTTAACCTTGTTTGTTTCTTCCCCAACTTAAATGTGAGTTAAATTTAAATTCTTCTTAAGACATCTGTGGGAATTTGTAACCATATCTTTATCAGAAAGACTTTTAAAATCCAAGGTAAAACAAAGAGGTTTTGGGCATTGTTGATAAAAGACTAAATCCCAAGTGTAATTAACACTTTGGAGGTTTAGTAGCTTTGCTTTTAGGAGGTAAAAAGATCAAGTTTCTTTGTGGGTTGGCCTGCAGCTGAGTGGTTAAAGGAGTCAGATCCCACATGGCCAACTATGATTCAAATCCCAGCCTGGTGCTTGAAAAATACTGTGGCATATGTGCATGCATACCCCAAATCCCAACAGGATGGAGAAATTGAGGAGAAGGGATTTGGTGTGACCATGCCCCATTGGGAAGTGCTTTCTGCCTCTCTCTCACTCTCCGTCTGTTTTACATCTCTCTGTTGAGTGTGTAAACACTCTGGCAATTAAAAAAAAAAAAGTGCCACAGATCTGTTACTTCAAAAAAACATTCTCTCCTTTCATTTCTGTTTGGACCGTATGCTAGAGCGAAATGCTATGGCCGTTGATTGTCACTGGGGAGATCCAGTGGCCTTACA
>NW_006159969.1:407324-422182 GCF_000334495.1 Tupaia belangeri chinensis | reverse complement strand
AGAGTGAGGATGCCTTTTAGGCAAATGCTTTCTGTAGGAGTGGATCTTCCTTCGGGACTGGATTATATAATGTGGAGCTGTGTTATATCAGACATTCAATGAGTTGACACTTCAGTTTGGTAACCACCTATGAGAATGTACGTTATGAGAATATAAGATAATGCATTGTATTTACAAGGCCTCAGTGTTCAGTGGCAGATCGGTGTTAACCTTTTATGTTTTGAATTGTGCCCAAGATTGAATTTGAACCCAAGTTTGTCTCCAATGGCTCTTAACCATTGTCTTTACAATTTCATCTAATACTCTCCACAGTTCTTTTTTTAGCCTAAAATTCTATTATTACATGGAATACAGCTATGTTTGTACAAAGCATTTTCTCTCATTCAAGCAGCTTAGCTTCTGAAATTAAAAAAGATTGGACATCTTCGGGGTAATATGTCTATAGACTGTACACATGTTTTTCTAATGGACTAAAAGTATAATAGGAGGGCCAGCCCCATAATACAGTGGTTAAGTGTTGTGCATTGGCAGCTAGATCCCACGTGGCTACTCAAAGTTCACATCCTAGCCTGGTAGCTTGCTAACCATTGTAAGTGCATGTACACATGTACCCCAAATCTGACAGGAAGAAGTTAATGAAAGAAAAAGGATTACGGTATGACCATGCCCCATTAGGAGGGTCTTTCTCTCTCTCTCTTCATCTCCCTCCCTCTTTTGTGAATGTACATACCTTCTGTGAATATAACTGTTTTTCCCTAATTTTAAAGGCTATAATGGGAAAGGAATTTGAGAACCTACCTGTTTGCCAATTGAGCAGTTTTGTTTAAAAAGAAAAGTACACTTGTGCAAAGTTCATCAAAGCCATACAAATTATACATACCTGTGAATATTTTTGTTGTTGTTATTTAAAATAATAAACTATTTTCTCACTTTTCCCGGTAAGTTGCTTAACATATAATGCTAGTAGTTGAGTGGTAACTTAGGTGTAGGATCTACTTGCATGAGAACATTATTTTGTTGTCCCGTAAATATTAACTTTTCAGTAGTTAAAAGCTGTGAATCTTCGGATATTGTGTTTCTTATAGGAAGTTGAAGCAATCACTCTGGAGTTGGAAGAGCTCAGGAGAGAGCATATATCTTATAAACAACAGCTCGAAGCTGTAAATGAAGCTATCAAATCCTATGAAGGTCAGATTGAAGTGATGGCAGCTGAGGTGGCTAAAAATAAGGTAAGAATTATTTATCAAATTTGAGTTGGCCAAACCGCAATTCGAATTACAACCCCAGTAGCTTGAAATCAAGCTGGGTACATGTATACACATGCCCCAAATCCTGACAGGATGGAGAAAAGGAGGAAAAAGGATTGTGGCACAACCATACCTCATTGGAGGATACTTTTTCTCTCTCTTACAATTTTTCTCTGTCTCTGGAAAGTACATACATCCTCTGACAATTAATTTTTTTGTTGTTGTTGTTGGAGAATTTTTAAATGGTCTACTTATGAAATGTTGGGTTAACATGTTTTACTCTAATACTCTTGGTCTTTTCATTTTCACTCTTGGTAAAAACATGAAGCAAGAATGATGATTACTGTCTAAAGAGTCCTGAAATAATTGTGTTAGTCTTGGGTCAGAAAACAAAACCACATAGTAATTTTAACAAGCAAAGTTTAAGTAAGAAATGTTAACTATAATTAGAGTTTAGAATGATAGAAATTGATTGATCACCAAGCGTAAAGAAAACTCCAAAGAATACAGAATCAAGAGATACATGAAATAGCCGTTATACTAGGGCCAAGGAAGTGCACCCAGCGAAGGAATAAATCTGGCAAAGCTCTGTGCTTTATCCATCAGGGCTGAGAACCAACCTAATTGCAGGAGGCTGAACTGGTCCACTGGTGATGAAGTTTATGGGTTCAAGAGAAGCTGATCCTAAGGAAGTACTGAGAGTGTATCACCTGCTGGGGAATACCTCTCCGGGATTCCAGGAGATACTGACCATTGGGTAGTGTCCAACCTGGGATCACGAGAAGCCCAACACTGGGATACCAAGAAAGCCACGCAGGTTGTGAGCACCTGTGCGTGACAAGCCTGCCTTCAAGAAATGCCCCTGGGACCAGCAGTTAGCGTAATGGCTTTGTCACTGAACTCCCATGTGGTCAGCCACAGTTCAAGTCCCGGACCCGGTTGCTTAAACTCATGCCGGGCACATGTGCGTGCGTGCCCAAGATTTTGAGAGGAGAATGGAGGAGATGGGATTGCAGCGTGGCCATCGCCCCTGGGGGAGTGATTTCTCGCTTTCTATCTCTCTGTCTCTCTCAGGCGAGCACACGCGCCCTATAGCAAAAACCTCTCCCCCAAAAATGAAATGCCTGCTACACCTTTATAGTGTCTCTACAGCCGCTCTACTCACAAGGCTTAATATTGTTGGAAATGGCAAGGGATAACGTTCATTATCAGAAGCAGGACAGTGACATGTTTCATTATCAAAAACAAAACAGTGAACAGTGGTTTTGGGGCTGAGAGAGTTTCAAATGTTATGTAGACATTCTGTTACCTACAAATGAATGTTGTGGTATTGTCTCTATTAGATGCTATCTTTCATGGGTATTGGCGACTCTCATCTCTTTCTGGATCACTTCCTTTTCTTTTTGTTTGTTTGTAGCTCTCCCTGGAGAGAGAGAAAGACAGATAGTGAGGAAAACTGAAATCACTCCCAGCCGTGGGTGTGTGGCCACGCCGCTGTGCCATCTGCTGGCCCCCTGGCCGCTGTGCCATCTGCTGGCCCCATGGATCATTTCATTTTTTAAAAGTTGTCATTCAGGCTCTACATTCTAAATAATTTCCTTTTGTCTGTAGGAGTAGATAAGTACACTCAAAAAGCTAAGAAAAGAGATTGCTGGGGCCAGCAGGTGGGGTGTGGCTTGAGTCCTGGACCTGGTGGCTTGAAAACATGCCAGCATGTGTGTGTGCACATCCCAAACCCCAAGAGAATGGAGAAGGGATTGTGGCATGACCATTCTTCTGGGGGGTGATTTTTCACTTTCTCTCCGTCTCTGTCTCTGTCTCTGTCCAGTGACTATACATGCCCTATAGCCAAAGAAAAGGGAAAAAAAGAAAACTGTTTAACTAATCAGCTTGAGATAAACAAGACTAAAACTTTTTCTGTTCAATCTTAAGTGGTAGATTTCTTACGTATTTTTCTACCAGTGTAAAAATGATTAGTAGTCACAAACACAATATTTAACATCTAGGTATGTTAGAATCTTCTTTAAAAACATGTTTGTCATACATATTTTAGTTGACAAACCTATCTATCATTTTACTCGTTAGTTAATATCACTAGAATATTTTTATTGTTCTTCAAAAGTTTTAAAAAGCTAAAATATCTTTTTTTTAAATCAATGCCATTATTTATCTTGCTCCTGCAAAGGATTTTAATGACACAAATTACACATTATTTGGAAATTAAAGCACTTTGGGTAGATTCAACAACCAAGCCATAATATGGAAGATTGTTTACTACTTAAAATTATCTTGTTTCCTGATTAGCATACCTAAAATAATACCTAAATTTATACTGGTACTTACAGTTATTTATACAGATTACTCTTCCTTAGAGTCTTCTAGGCAGTTTTTCTACTTCTTTATTTTTAACCTTGTTTGTTTCTTCCCCAACTTAAATGTGAGTTAAATTTAAATTCTTCTTAAGACATCTGTGGGAATTTGTAACCATATCTTTATCAGAAAGACTTTTAAAATCCAAGGTAAAACAAAGAGGTTTTGGGCATTGTTGATAAAAGACTAAATCCCAAGTGTAATTAACACTTTGGAGGTTTAGTAGCTTTGCTTTTAGGAGGTAAAAAGATCAAGTTTCTTTGTGGGTTGGCCTGCGGCTGAGTGGTTAAAGGAGTCAGATCCCACATGGCCAACTATGATTCAAATCCCAGCCTGGTGCTTGAAAAATACTGTGGCATATGTGCATGCATACCCCAAATCCCAACAGGATGGAGAAATTGAGGAGAAGGGATTTGGTGTGACCATGCCCCATTGGGAAGTGCTTTCTGCCTCTCTCTCACTCTCCGTCTGTTTTACATCTCTCTGGTGAGTGTGTAAACAATCTGGCAATTAAAAAAAAAAAAAAAAAATTGAGTGTGTAAACACTCTGGCAATTAAAAAAAAAAAAGTGCCACAGATCTGTTACTTCAAAAAAACATTCTCTCCTTTCATTTCTGTTTGGACCCTATGCTAGAACCAAATGCTATGACCTTTTATTGTCACTGGTGAGATCCAGATGCCTTACATCCATAAAAAAGGAAAGGAGCTGAACCCAGTCTCCTTACTTCTACTCCTGATCTTTGCCCTTCTTGCATAAATGTCATATGGGGGCCTATCAGATTATTTTGGAATTGTCTCCTTCAAATTGCCACTTTTCTGAGAGTGCTCACAGATGAGTCTCTAACAGTTCTTCCTCCTACTACCCAGGTGCTCCCATTTACTCTTTATCCAGCAGCCCTTGTTACTTCTGGCACGAACATTATACCCTAACCCTCTCATCCCCCCTTTTTTCAGTGGTGCTCCAAGTTTTCTATTATGTATAAATTCATTAGTCATTTTAATGGAGATAAAAAGTATTGAGGGTTAGATGATCCTCACCCTATATTGTTACCTTGCAGAGAAGTTTATCAGACAGTCTTTTAAGAAACAAAGTATTTATTTACATGGTACGTTAACTATGTATTTCTTCTCATTTATTGTTTCAGGAATCAGCAAATAAAGCTCAAGAAGAGGTGGCCAAGCAAAAAGAAGTGATAATAGCCCAAGACAATATAATTAAAGCTAAATATGCAGAAGTGGCAAAACATAAGGAGCAAAACAATGATTCTCAGCTCAAAATTAAGGAGTTAGATCACAACATCAGCAAACATAAACGCGAAACTGAAGATGCTGCAGCAAAGGCAACTTTGTGTTCATTTTTTAAAATAATCAAACTATAAGAATCAAACTTTTGTTTCTGGACTTTGGAAACTTAGTTAACCATTGCTCAATGAAGAACTCAGTACAAGTGGCAAAACTATAGCCTAAAGTAATTTTGAGTTTACAGCTGTAATAACCACTCAACAATGCTCGTTTTCCAACAAGTGGCACAAATGTCTTATTTCTAAATTTAATTTCAGATATTTGTTTCCATCTTCACTTGGTATTTACCATGTGTTTGGTGATCTTCCATGGAAATAACCTTTTAATCTCCAAATGTTGATAGAACCTAATTAATGAGTGTTAGTGATAATAAAATAGTCTTTACCTTATTTCAATTTGAGTTTGAAGAACTCAAAGAAATGTATTTGGCTTCTTGATGGCCTTATGAGGAAAGGAGATAAAATTTGTAACTTTGTGAAAAATCTGCTTTTTAGGGCCAGCTGGTGGTACACTGGTTAAGGTGCTGGGCTCCCACATGGGGGACCGCCGTTTGAGTCCCGGACTTGGCAGGCTGCTTTAGGGGACCGTTTGAGTCCCGGACTTGGCAGGCTGCTTTGTCAATTTCCTTCTCTCTTTCTGTCTCTGGAGAGCACACGTGCCCTATACCAAATTTAAAAATAATAATGAAATCAAATAAATTTATTTTTAAAAATCGATTTTTGCCAGGCAACCTTTTTCAATGTCATCCCACTATTTTTCAGTTATTCTTAAAATCCATTCTGTGTATTGCAATGTTATTTATTTATATATTTATTCTGGAGAGGTTTTTGCTATAGGGCGCATGCCCTCGCCAGACAGAGACAGAGAGACAGAAAGCGAGATATCACACTCCAGGAGGAATGACCACGCTGCAATCCCTTCTCTGTTCTCTTGGGATCTTGGGCATGCACGCACACCAACCCGGCATGAATTTTAAGCCACCAGGTCCGGGACGCGAACCGTGGTTGACTACATGGGAGTCCAACGACATAGCCATTACACTAACTGCTGGTCCCTTGCGATGTTATTTTAAAGTTACCCTAAAGAGAATACATGCTTTTGTAGAAATTCATTGTTTGGTTGAGAGTCTGCATCCATGTAGTCTTTTTTTATTTTTTTTCTTAAGGAATTATTTTATTGGACTTTATTTGTTTATTTTTATTTGATGAGAGGGATAGAGTGAAAGAGAGAGAAAAAGGGAAAAAGCAAGCTGCCAGGTCTGGGACTTGAACCACCATTGGCCATGTGGGAATTCAGCACCCTTAACCACCATGCCACTAGCCAGTTCATCTATTGTTTTCTATGTATAATCACAGGTTGGTGCCTGTTTAATACCCAAGTTCTTTTTTAACATCCAAAGAATGGAAAAATATTAACATCGGTAACCTACAAGACAGTATTCCCAACCTCTGAAAGAACCATGGAAGCCTGTTTAGGTTCATTACTTGGTTTGAAAGATATTTTTTTATGGCCACGTTATAATCTATTTTATTTTATTTCTATTGATTTCTCATTAGCCTTGTAGCTTAGTGTTAATAGGCTCAACCAAGATATTACCAATGCCAATATTACTATCAATAGTATTTTTTTTTTTTGGTAGTTAAAAATGCTTATATTGGTGATTGCTAGGGGATTTTTTTTGCTATTGAGGACAGAAAAAAGGGGAACTGCCATTAGAACTTCTGAAAAGTCAGAGATTCTTTGTTTTTTTCAATTATTTACTGTATTTACTATATACCTGTTAGTGCCAGATACTGTGACAGTAGTGAAGATACAAGGATGAGCAACACACAGAAAGCTTTCCGTGAGCTTATAGGCAGCAGAGAAGAGGCTCGAAATGATCATTTTACTTGGAGGCCTAGTGGTGAGGCCATACCCATTTAATTAGTAAGGGTTAACAATTCGACAGGTATTTGATTCTATCAGTCAGAAGGAACTTTAAATACTTTTAGTAGAAGAAAGTCTCTGCACACTATAATTTTTTAATTTGTATTATATGAAGAAGTATTGTACTGTGTCATGTTAAGAGGGTAGGAACAGAAATACAGTCAACATTTTGGTTCAGTTGTCTTTCTTCTGAGAGAAAAATCTGTCTAGATTAGGCTTGGTAGGAGCAGAAATACAGTCAACATTTTGGTTTAATTGTCTTCCTTCTGAGAGAAAAATCTGTCTAGATTAGGCTTTAGTGATTTCACTAAATCTATGACATGAGTATTTATAAAAAAAGTTTTACACCCATATTGTGTTTTGAAGCAATGGATTGAAAAATCTGAAGGAGCCTTATATCATTTACATTTCATTCTAATGAAGCTAGTTTACATATGTTTTATAAAAAGTTTTGTGTAAGATGGCTTCTATTTTAATATTTAAATGGTAGATGTTTTTCTATCTATGTATCTCCTCTTGTTTCTTGAGCCTTTGCTCCAGGTAAAAATATCCTCATATTTATCAGCAGTGAACTTCATCTTTTTCAATGAGTCACTGTAGTCTTTCTCTCGAAATAATTGATTTAAAATAAGAAACTGGTTTTTAAATGCTGATTTATAAACAATCGTATGTATTCCTTTCTATTTTCGTATATGGCTAGGTATCTAAAATGTTGAAAGATTATGACTGGATTAACGCAGAGAAACACCTGTTTGGCCAACCCAATAGTGCCTATGACTTCAAAACTAATAACCCAAAAGAAGCTGGTCAGAGACTTCAGAAGTTGCAAGAAATGAAGGAGAAACTAGGAAGAAATGTCAATATGAGAGCTATGAATGTTCTGACAGAAGCTGAAGAGCGGGTAAGTCCCTTTCCTGTGAATATCTGGCCATATCCGAATAGGCGTGGCATTGTTGACTCAGTATGACCCTGATGGAATCATCAGAACAAGCCTTTTGCTTGTTGGTGGCAGGTTTCTTTCTGCTTTCCTTTTCCTTTCTTCATTTCTTTATTGTTATTTTATTCTTACTGTATTATAAATTATTTGTATATTTCATTATACCTTGAATACCTATAAAGGTATTGATCTTTTGGTCTCTGCCTTTTGGTCTTTGTCATAAACATACTCAACTCTTTTCTTATTCTTGGTAATAAATAAAAACAACACTCTTGGATCCAGTTTAAATTCTTCTCATTTCTAATCTAGAAATCTGGGCACATATCCTCGTTTTTAATGCTCGTAATTAGTTGATAATGTTATCTACCTTTCCTACCCTGAAAAAACTCTTACAGACTAAGGTGGTAATTTGAAAGTTACCTAATGTTGAACCTGGGAGACCTTGTCAATAAGAATCCAGTAAAGGCAGCAGTCCTCTCTTTTGGGAGCCCCATAAGAAATAGTAGTCTTAGTAATTTTATATTAATGCCCCATACCGTCTTTAATTCTGCAAAATTCTATTTGAATTTACATATTAGAGTTAATGGGATATCTGTAAAATTGATAAAAACAAGTTCAATTACTTTTAAGAAACTTAGTTGTAATGGGTTTTTAAAAAATTATTATTGACTGTGCACAAAGACTGTATCTTATGCTACATATCAAACAGGCTAATAATTCAGGTGTTGTCATCTCTCTGTAACATGCTCCTGCTAGTTTTCATTTCTACTTTAAAGAGTTGCTGAGCCAGCTAGTGGCATGGTAGTAAAAGTGGCTGGAATCCATATGCCGGACTACATGGTTTTAGTCCTGGACTCAGTAACTTGAAAGACATTCCGGGTGCCTGTGCATGTGTACCCAAAATCCCAAAAAAGAATGAGGGAGGAGGGATTGTGGCATGACCATTCCCATGGGCATGGCCATTCCCCATGGGGAGTGTTTTCTCACTTTCTCTGGTAAACACAATTGCCCTCTAGCAAAATTTTCAAAAATAAAAATAAGAATTGAACAAAACAAAAAATCTTCTGCATTATATATTTGTGGAAGGAAACCTTTGGTCTGAATTTGAGCTGAATAACATTCTGAAACTTGTTCCCTTTTAGTTATTTAATTTTATTAGATAATGATAATTGGGCCTAATATTTTTTAAAGTGATTCCTTAACCCTATCTTCTTATCAGAGAGGAAGGCTCTGTTATTAGTCAGCAGTGGCCTTTTTTGTTTTTTATGTTTTGTATCTGTCTACATAAGAAATTACATGGATTTGTGCAAGAAATAAGATTGAAATGTGGAGAGGAAAAGCCCAGAAGATAGCAAGGCTGACTGGAATTGTTAAGGGAGAAATTGAAACCTTGAAATGGGAGACTTGGAGAAGAAATAGGTTAGGAAGAGTTTTTGAAAGTTTCACTGCTGTTCATGCTATAATTATCCCACTACAGCCTCTCTCAAAGGAAGGCTACTCCAAAGGGATGATGTTTAAGCATAAAATTGAGACACCCGTTATGTCTGATACAGAGAAAGAAGAAATAACAAATAATGTGGGGGGCCAGAAGGCAATGAAGAGTTCGTGTTCAAAGAACTGAAAAAGAACCTGGGGAGGAATCTGATGTCATGAAGTCAGAGAGATTAAGGGTCAGCTTAATTAGGAATCTATAGCATGATGAAGAGCTGAAAATTTATTTATGTCACTGCTGAGACCTTAAAAAAAAAAAAAGCACTTTTAGGATGTTTACTTGATCTTACATATGACACATTTTCTTTTTGGCTTTGGCTACTTTGAAGATAAGAGAATATTAGTGGAGTCAAAATACTTCAAGGACTTACCCTATAAATTCTCAATTCTAGTAATTGAATTTTATTCATAAGGATAATTTTTTTTTCATAATTTGGTTTGCTTTGTAACTCTCAGTGCATTATATCTTTTTGGTAAATAGGAATATAGGTATTGTACTTAAAAGTAGTGAAACCTCTTTATTTTAACTGAACTACAAAATATAGAAGAAATTATTTTTCCCAATTTAAATTTGTTTTTTCCACAGTATAATGACTTGATGAAGAAGAAGAGAATTGTAGAAAATGACAAATCCAAAATCCTTGCAACTATCGAAGACCTTGATCAGAAGAAAAACCAAGCCCTAAATATTGCTTGGCAAAAGGTATTTGAACCCCAAAATATTATTTATTCTGAGTTAAGAATAAAGAATATTGTCAATGGGTTTATAATTCTGAGGAGAGTTTGAATAGTAATTTGTGTTTTAATCACACTTTAATTAAAGCCTCATAGACTATTAAATGCATTTTGCCTTTTTGGACAGCTGCTACTGAATTGCAAAGGTAAATTGGTGTCACTCAATCATATTCTCGGTCTGCTGCTCTGGTTCTTAAGTTATTTTAAATTTCTCACTCTCTGGCTTTCTCCATTTTTGTTTTTAGAATTATTTATTCAATTTTTTATTTGTTCATTTATTTTAATTTGACCAGAGAGGGGGGGGGCGGGGATTGAGAAAGCAAGCCACCAGGTCCGGGACTTGAATTGGGATCGGCCGTGTGGGAGTGTCCAGCACCTTTACCACCATGCCACCTGCTGGTCCCCGGCTTTCTCCATTTTTTTACTCTTAGCTTGTTTACCAGGTCTTTGTATATTCGAAGGGGACACTAGTTCTCCTCTTTACTTTTTATAAGACTCTATTTTGTCCAATATATACAATATGACACTCAGCCTCTGCTTGAAACTAGGAGTAGGCTGAGTTTCACATTTGTGGAAACTAATTATTAAAGCTAGAAACCTTCCTAGGTTTAGTTTTCTCATCTTCATTTAGTTTTCTCATCTTCATTTTCTCTTACCCAAACTCACAGAAGCCAAATATTAGTTCCCAGTACATTTCTTTAGTAGGATTATGGTTAGTTGTGTGATATGCAGCTCCCAATACACAGCACTCAACCACTGTTCTACAAGGCCACATCTAAATTTTTCTTTTTGTTTATTTTCTTCATAACCTCATTGTATTTACAAATTTTTTTGTGTTTCATCTTTATGTCACTCTATAAGCATAACTCTTTTGCTATATATTATAGGGCTTATTCTTTTATGGCCATTAACTGATCAATTGTTTTTTGTTCTTGAAGGTTTACTAACATTCCTCTTTCTTATTCTTGAGCCGCCTTCTTTCTGCCTGTCCAAAAAGAATAAGAACTTAGGGTGATTATAATAAAACTTTGTTACCTTCCATCATTCCCAAGATACAGCATTCCCTTCTCTGTTTAGTGATGAGCCTTTCCTTGCTCTGGACTCTACCTGATAAAACCAGGTCCTGCTTTCACTGTGTGGATACTATTCAGCTGGTGTGCAGTTGTTCTTAAAATGTGTGTTCTCTAGTAAGTCTATATTCAGAGCACTGCTTGTATCATGATTCCTTTGTTAATATAAAGTATTCATTAAAAGTGTATTTACCTTTAAATTTTATATACCTGCACTTGAATTTAGAGAGTTCCCTAATATGTGTTTTAGTTCTGTGTATCTTGAGGAGTATTGTAATATGTTCTACAAAAGTATTGACCTTTGGATAGGAGTTAGAGGGGAACTGTCTGGTTCCCCCTGAAAGAGAGAGTAGGACTCTGTAAACTATTTTTGAAAAGGAGCAGATAGTAAATGTTTCTGGTTTTGTGAGCCATCTTTTTTCTGTTTTAAGCATTCGATTTTGTTGTAGCACAAGCAGCAATAGGTAATTTGTAAACGAGTAAATATGACCAGATTGACACATTGGCAGTAGTTGCCAACAACTGTGTTAGAGTAACAAATGACAAAATTAACCTGCTGAGTTGTGTGTACATATATCAACAATTGATTCTTCTTAAAAAGTATTTTTTTTTTCAAATATAGGTAAACAAGGACTTTGGGTCTATTTTTTCTACTCTTTTGCCGGGTGCTAATGCTATGCTTGCACCACCAGAGGGGCAAACTGTTTTGGATGGTCTGGAATTCAAGGTTGCTTTAGGAAATACCTGGAAAGAAAACCTAACAGAGCTTAGTGGTGGTCAGAGGTGAGTGATCTCAGCAATATTATAATTCTCATTCTTTCTTCCTTTTTTTTCCTTAATCAAAATCCATCATCTCATTACCTCCCAATTTTATTTCAGTTTTAATTTTCTTAGCTGCCTTAGTATATAGACATTAAACAGCCTACTATGTAAAAATATAGGGTTTCACTTGTAGTAGGCAGCAAAAGAAAAATAAAAATAAGCAACTAAAATACAAGATAAAATACTGGGTCATTGTATTTTTTTCTATCCAAAAATGCATCATGACTTTTCTGACACCTCATCATATTAAAATCCACTATTTTCAAACACCGGAAAGTGAGTAGTCACTTTAATTCCTGAAAGAGGAAACAAGTGCTGAACTCTTTTTCACGCTGCCTTTCTCCTTAATGGCAATTGCTGGACTTCAAATGCAGGGAGTAGAACCTAAGCAGAGCTCAGTAGTCTCACTGGTTTAAGGACATAGAAATTAAAAATTTGGGAGGCTCCCTAGAGGTGCACCTTAGCATTAGGTTGTACTGTCCCCAAAGGGAAGGCAATTCTAGACACTCGCTTGGAAACTCAGTAAGAGGCCTTGAAGGGATCAAGCTGATCTGCATATTTCTTAATTATTTAGAACAAAGCCCAGTGCTCATTAACAAGACACAAAATCGGAACTCTAAATGATATAATTACATTGTCCAACATGTAATAAAAATTATAAGACAAAACTCAAGAAAATTGTCTCTACTGACTAAGAGGGTCTGGAATTCAGTTGATTAATCAGTAGAAACTGACCTTGAAATAACAGATGATAGAACTAGTAGACAAGGAAGTTAAAGATTTACATCAACTATTTTCAAGAATGAAAAATGTCAAGTGGAATGAATACATTCATGAGTCACATAATATTTCAGTCAGTGATGAACTATATATCTGATGGTGGTTCTATGGATTACTATTGTAGCTAAAAAAAAAATCCCTGTTTTCCTATTGACATGGCCTCATACTATAGTAAAATGCATTACATGTTTGTGGTGATGCTGGTATAAACAAACCATACCAGTTTTTTTTTTAAAAAATATGTATAGTTAAGTACAGTACCTAATATTTGATAATGACAATAAATGTCTATGTAACTGGTTTATATACTTATTCTGTTATGCTTTTTATTATTATTTTAGAGTATTTGTCTTTTAAAGAAAAAAGTTTACTGTAAAACAGTATGCCGTATTGTGCTAGCAGAAACGATATGAGTGTCATGCTTTCTGTATCTGTTGATTGCATTTTCTCATGTGTTTTATTTAGCTTTGTATTGTTTTGTTCATATGTTCCTTTCAAGTAGCAAGATGAAGAGATAGAAGACAATGATATTGATGATTCTGATGCTGTTTAGGCATTGGCTAATGTGTGTGTTTGTATCTTAGTTTTAACAAAAAAGTTTAAAAAGCAAAAAAATAAACACCGAGAAAAGTTTATAGTATGTGACTATAGGGGCCAGAAAGTAACACAGCAGAAATGCAATGTTCTGTGAGAATGGACCAATGTGAGAAGGTCTAGTGTTCACAATCCAAGACTTTTCTGTGCATACCAAATATGTAAACTCATCCAGGATCAATGCTGGTTCTGGTTGGGGGGGTGAATCGTGGTATAGGACCCTGTTGGAGATGCTTGTCTGTCTGTTTGGTCCTCCTCTGTCAGCCTTTCTCTCTCAAAATAAATCAATAATTAAAAAGTAAAGATACAAGGAAAGAATATTTTTCTACAGCTATACAATGTGTTTGTGTTGTAAACTATTTTGACAAAAGACTCAAAAGTTTTTTAAAAAATGAGGGCAAGATGGTGGTGCAGCAGTAAAAGGCAATGTTCTTCAAGGCTGGCTCACAAGGAAAGGTTCTGTGTTCACATCTGGGTATCTCCCTGAGTGTGCTGGACATAGACATGATTATGATCTGGGGCTGGCTTCAGGCTGAGCAGATCATAGTATCAAGACTCTATGGGGGGGCTGCTATTTCTATCTCACTCATGGAAGAAATAAAAAGTTAAAAAGTTTGTAAATTTAAAAAATTACAGTAAGCGAAGGTTAGTATACAATATTTGTAAAGTGCGCAAGAAGTGAGCAGTAATACACTAAGCCTTCACTCGCCACTCACTGATACTTTCTGCCCTGTAAACTCCTTTCATGGTGAGCGCCCTACATAGGTATTTTTTTAATCTATATTTTATACTGTGCTTTTATACTGTACCTTTTCTACATTTGAATATACAAATATATAATGTTGTATTGTAATTGCCTGTAGTATTCAAGTACCATAATGTTCTGTAAAGGTTTGTGGCCTATGAGCAATAGGCTATACTTTTTAGCCTAAGTGTGTAGTATACTGTACCATATAGGTTTATGTAAGTAGTTCATGAATGTTCACAAAATGAAATTGCCTGGCAATACATTTTCTCTGAACGTGTCTCTATCATTAAGCAACATGACTATATGCTTGAAATGAGAAATTCATTGCATGAGATTAACAAGAGATTAGACACTGTAGGAAGGATGTGTAAACTTCAATATACAACACAACAATTTGTTCAAGCTAAACGGAGAGTTTAGTAAAACACTGAAGTCAGATAGCTTCAGAGTCCTATAGGAAACTTGCCTAACATAAATATAGTTAGAATTTCAAAAGGAGAGGAAGAGAGAATTAATTGAATTATTGAAGAATTACTAGCCCCAATTTTCCAGATTTAATGAATTCTGTAAACCCATAGACTTGAGATTTGCGAATCCCAGGCAGGATAAATACTCACATATTCTCATAAAACATAGCAAACATGTCATATAAAATTGCTGAAAACTAATGATTAGGAGAAAAAAATCTTAAAAGCAGCAGAGGAAAACAGGCAAAGAATGACTTTTACTTCTTGTCAAAAGCTAGGCAAGCCAGAAATCTGTAACACAAAGTACTGAAAGAAAAACATTTCAACCTAGAATTCTGTTAGATTGTCAGGAAACTCATGACATATTTT
>NW_006159969.1:365173-404844 GCF_000334495.1 Tupaia belangeri chinensis | reverse complement strand
GCATCATGACTTTTCCAACAATCCAATAAATACTTTTCAGACAAAAGTTAAGAGTTTGATTTAGCAAAACTGTACTGCAGGCAAAGGAATGTCTCAGGCAACAGGAAAATGATACCTGGTGATAGAAAGTAATGAAGAGTATTAGAAAAAGCATGTATCAGGGGTTTGGGAAAATTTCTCCAGTCTGAGGGATTTGGAAAATCAGTATACTGATAAAAACTTGAAAAGTCGTGTGGCCTAACTCGTTGCCTACAGATAAATTAAAACCACCTGGGAGAAAATTGGTGGATATTCATATGATTGTACATGTTTTCAGTTAGTATTTAGCTTTTATTTTTCTGCAGAATTCTTCTGTTTGTGTCCTATACCATCATATGACTTTTTTTATGTATAGAAAATACTGAGGCTCATTAATTTTTCTATAAAACTCCTTTTTCATTTTTAGGTGTAGAAATTTATCTCTTCATATACTTCATGATTGACTTCGCAATTTCTAAAAGATAGCCCCTGCTATCTTTTAGAAATTTGATTATTAATCAAAATTCAATTTCACAATTTAGATCCCAGTACCTTTAGTTAAATTATAGCCAAAGTCCTCAAATATATTTTGAGGAGAAATATAAAATGTATGCTTCTCTTCTGAGTCGTCATACAAATTACTTCCATTGTTAAGATACTATACAATTATTTTTAGCTACGTCACTAAATTCTTTTTTATTTTTGATTTATTTATTATTTGAGTGGGAGAGGTTTTTGCTATAGGGTGCTTGCGCTCGTCAGAAAGAGAGAGACAGATAGAAAGTGAGAAATCACCCCCCACCCCAGGTTGGGGATAGCCATGCCACAATCCCTTCTTCTCCATTCTCCTCTTGGGATCTTGGGCATGCACACACATGTGCCTGGCGTGAGTTTAAGCCACCGGGTCTGGGACTCGAATCACAGTCGGCTACATGGGAGTCCAGCAGCATAGCCATTATGCCAACTGCTAGTCCTTATGCCATTAAATTCTTACTTAAGTTTTCATAATCTTTTTTTTTTTTTTTTTTTTTTTTTGCTTTTGCTTTGTTTTTGTTTTTGTTTTATGCCATAGGACTTGTGCACTCATTGGACAGAGACAGACAGAAAGTAAGAAAGCACTTCCCAAGCAGGATGGCCATAACATGATTCCTTCTCTTCTATTCTCCTCCTGGGATTTTTGGTGGGCATGTACATTTGCTTAGCATGGTTTTCAAGCCCCCAGGTGTGGGAGGACTTAAACTGTGGTCAGCCATGTGGGAATCCAGTGCCTTAACCACCTTCTGGCCCTCTGAGTTTTTTCCTCCAAAAAGTTTAAAGATTAATGCCTTAAATACTTAGCACAGAGAAAGCCTGTGAAAAATAATTTTAGGTTATTCGAATGACCTCAGCCGACCTCAAAAGGTGAATATTGGTCTCACTATGCTTTGTTTTCTTTTTTGTTTTTATGGTATTATTCATTAATTTCTTTTGCTAGAAATAACTGTTCCCTTTCCTTCATTTACATGATTCTTAACTCCACTGGAATACAGTAATCATTGGAGTGACTATTTATACAAAATCTTCCAAAAGTTCATAGAAAGTCTGTATTATTTAGAAAAATGGCTGGGACCAGCAGATGGCGTAATGATTACCTCTCTGGACTCCCACAGTTTGAGTCCTGGACCGGGCAGTTTAAAAAATTCACACTGGGTGTATGTGTATACATGCCAAAAATCCCAAGAGAAGAATAGAGAAGGGATTCGTGGCTTGGCCATTCCCCTGGGAAGGGGGGCCGGGAGGGTGGTGATTCATCACTTTCTGTCTCTCTGTTACTGTTTCTGTTTCTCCAGCAAGCACATGTACCATATAGTAAAAATCTCTGTATTAAAAAAATAAAGAGATGAAAAATGGTGCCTGGATTTCAGGGTTTTTTGGCACCAGTATTCATACTTCAATTCTATATTTTCACAAACTTTTTGAAGCACCCCTATATTCTAGTACTGCATAACACAAGATATTTGAAGTCATACAAGAAATATGTTACAAATGCAAATGTTAATTATTTTGCGTTAAAGTAGATTTTTTTGTTTGGGGTAGATTTTTGCCATAAGTGTGTGCATTCGCCAGAGAGAAACAGTGAGAGGGAAAGTGAGACACCATTCCCCAGGGGAGATGGCATGTCATAGCCCTTCCTCTTTTGGGCATACATGTTGAGAGGGAAAGTGAGACACCATTCCCCAGGGAAGATGGCCATGTCATAGCCCTTTCTCTTTTGGGCATACATGCACATATACCCAATATGATTTTCAAGCCGCTGGTTCTGGAACTAGAACCACAGTCAACCCCATCAGAGTCCAGCACTTTAACCACTATGCCACCTGTTGTGCCCTAAAGTAGACCTTTTTTTTTTTTTTTTTTTTTTTAATGAAATATGTTTCTTAAGGAAAAATATTTTAAGAGTTATTATGACTATACTAGATTAGAACAGAAACAGCTGCAATTAAATAAGATAATGAGCTAGAAGAAAACTGAAAACCACAACTGTAGAATATGGAAGTATGCATGACTACAAATTTTAGACAAAGGTTGAAATTCTGACACTATGAAACCCTTTAGCATAATGAGCCATAAAACTATTAAAAGTAATTGGATCCTGGGACCAACAGGTATTATGATGGTTGGAGTGCTGGACTCCCACATGGGCAGCCATGGTTCAAGTCTCAGACCTGGAGGCTTGCTTTCTCACTTTCCTTCTCTCATTTCTCACTACTCTCTCTCTGTCTGGTGAGCACATGCCTTATAGCAAATGAAGAAATAACAAAATTAAATAATTATTTTTAAAAAAACCTAATTGGATCTTTTCTTAAGGACAAGTCCCAAATATAGTATGTCAGTATTAAATTTGTCTTACAAAAATAGTATGTTAATCTAGAGAGGAAAACTGGAACACAAAGTAGACATTTTAATATGACAAAATGTTGAAGTTTGAAACTTAAAGATTTTTGACTGTCTCACATAAACCCTGCTCTATTCATTGTAATAATAGGATCACAGCTTTGCTCTAATGTTTGGTGAAGAGTGATAAAAACAAATTTTTATGACTTTGCTCCACCAACCTTTTTTTCTTAGGTCTTTAGTGGCTTTGTCATTAATATTGTCTATGCTCCTCTTCAAACCTGCTCCAATTTATATTCTGGATGAGGTAGACGCAGCCTTAGATCTTTCTCATACCCAGAATATTGGACAGATGCTACGTACTCACTTCACACATTCTCAGGTAAGAATCAGAAACACATGTCTTATTTGTAGTTTAAAAACTTTTCTTCTACAAGTATTCTTTAGTAGCAATCAATAAGATGTTTAGAATTTAATAATACTAAAACATTGTTTATCTTTTTAAACTTGTTCAACTGAATATAGAAGAAAAAAAGGATTTAGTCTTCTTTTTAAAGAGTCAGGCATTAAAATTATTTGTAGCATAAGGGAAAATACTATTTAGTCATAGTTTAGATTAATTGAGGGTTGATAGAGTTGTTTTCTCCAATAGCTGCAAGAGATATGAAGGGATAATATACCCCAAGTATTGGAAAGTCATCTGACATTTGATAAGGGAACTTTAATTCTTCTTGGCCAAAAAGGAGAGAAAAGCCTCTTGAAGCTAAGAGCAGTTTGGGTTGTTTCGTACTATTGATATAAGAACTGGGGCTTTCAAACACGGTTGTATAAATGATGATATTGTGTAACTATGGGGGCTTCATTCATAATTTTCATAGCTTACATATTTATTATGGCAGTTTTTTGGGCAGATAACATTGAAATGGTGCCTTTTCTTAATTATATAAAATTTCCATATGGACTGTTTCCATATAGTAGTGCTATAGGAATTTGAAACCTTCTCTGACATTAAAGTATCACATTACAAGGAAAAATATTTTACTAGAATGGTTAGAGCTAGCAACTAAACAGTGGATGCCAGCTATAAAAGATAACAGAAAACATTCAACAATCAGGTAATAGCACACTTGGGTAATAAAACACTCAAGATTCTAAAACTGAATATGGGAAGCTCATTTAGGTGCCTAGTATAAATGTGTGTTACTTGTTTTTGAGGTTGTACATTTGTTTGAGTTATGTTTTTGAGAGAAAACAAAATCAAATTATTTTCAAATAATTCTTAAGGCCAATATAAAGGAGTTCTTTGTTTTTGTTTTTAACCGATATTCTTTAAGAATATTATAATAAGTGTTTTTTTTTTCTTTTCCCTTAAGTTCATTGTGGTATCCCTAAAAGAAGGTATGTTCAACAATGCAAATGTTCTTTTCAAAACCAAGTTTGTGGATGGTGTTTCTACAGTAGCCAGATTTACTCAGTGTCAAAATGGAAAGATTCCAAAGGAAACAAAATCCAAGGCAAAAGGACCCAAATGAACACATGTGGAAGGATGTTAAAGTACAGATTTACTCCATCTTGACCTGTTTTTTAAACAAACTTTTAAGAACTTGAAGTTCAATTTGTTTATATAAAAATTTAATCTCATTTTGTTACTTAATCTATATTTTCTCTTTATATAATCACTTACAAACAGCATAGACTCATTATCTTTTAATTAATTAGTTTAACTATGGTCCAATTACTGTGGTTGTGATTTTATGTATATCATCAAATATTTTTTCTTATCTTTTATATATTGGGGAGCCTGAGATATGTGGTTGATAGGAAATTCTGTATGTAAGAGCAAAAATATAAAAAAATAGAAACTAAATTATAGGATAAATATAACTATGGTCAGCTTTTAATTAGTTTTATTCCTAAGGCCATATTAATGTGTTTTCTATTGCTAATAAAGGCATTTAGTAGGGAGGAATGATAAAGCAAGTAACCAAACCAACAGAGAATGCAAAGGAAGATATTGTGCATATGCTGAGTAAGGCTGGGTCAGCAACTCACAATGCCAAATCTCTGACTGAAATGGGAAAAGGACCTTGAAGGATTTCTCATAATAATGTTTGAGTATCATGTTTCTATTTGCCTAGTAATTGGTCTCTGTAACCTTAAGTCTTTAGGTTTTTAAGATTTATGAGCATTTTAATAGATGTTTAGAAGGAGGTTTGTTGCATACTACTCTCTCCCTAAGTTTATCTGAAGTCTCCAAATATGTTCAAAGATTTTTTTCATAATCCAATCAGTAATAATGTCTTGGTAGATAATGTTTTGGTAGATAAGAATATAGGAACTAGCAGACCCAATCAAATTTATCTTTTTTCTTCAGTCTGATAAATATATACATCAACCTATTCTGCCAAAATAACTCAAAAGTTTGGTGATTCCAATTTTCAGTGTTTTCTGCTTTCCAGTGTAAAGGACTAAAATTTCTTTAGAACTACAAAGATGCAGCTCACAAACACCTTAAGGTACTATCTATAGTATTTCTAGGTACATCACCAAAACAATATCTCTAAGCTCTGAATCCTAAAAGCTTCAGTGTGGTCTAAACTGATCTTGGATGTGTTATATTGGCCTCGCATCCCTTCTTGATATTTGAGTCTTCCTTCCTTGGTGTTGTTATAATCCTTTCCCTGATAAATGCTCACATTTTCTGGTATAGGTTTGAAATTTTTCATCCTTCATTTTCATTATATATCTGAGATGTCAGGGAAAATGAAGTAATTGATACGATGGGACACATTGGAAAGGATCGAATCTGAAATTAGTTCTGTATTGTGGGAGGGAGGAAGATAAAGCTATAAATGCTGAATTGTCGAAAGTCCAGAATCATAGGTAACATATACAAAGTTTTTCGTTTGCTTTCAGCTCTATTGCAAACTATTTGCCAAAATAGATACATCATTCTATACACCAATAAAGAATAGTATACCAGTCTGACCACAAACTAGTCAGTACTGGCTGCTAATTTTAATATTTCTGATTTAATATTTATAAAATGGTATCTCATTGCTATTGTAGCTAGCATTTTAACAATAACTTGTGGGGTTGAATATTTTGCCATATGTACTAATTTCCTTTCCTCTGCTGCAAATGTGCTGCTTGTGTGTTTTCCCAATTTTTGTCTTCTCTGTAATTTTGCTCTTGTATGAAAATTCTGAAATATATATGAAGTTTTTGCTAGCAGTGTTGTTTTTCTTTGATTAGAAGAAAGACATTAAGTGGATTAAGGATATTTATTTCATGCATCTTCATTAAGATGAATTAACTAATACTTATCAAGCTCTTTCCATACATCAGACACAATACCTATTTGTACCCATTTTCATATTTCATCTTTATAGTAGCCCAGTGAAGTATATTATTTTTGTCATCATAAAATTGAGGAAATTAAATTGAGGAGAACAGTTAAAAAACTTTCCCATGTAGATAATGTATGGTATTAGTGAGTGGCGGAGCTGAGATACAGAGGTTGGCAGTTGGTCTCTAGAGCCTATGATGTATTAACCTCTTTGATAGCTTGAACATTTGCCTTTATCATACAAAATAGGAAATATACCCATATGAGCAGTACATACAACATGTGAATATTATCTTTAAGTAGAACATGAGATGTTTGAAGAGCAGATGCCTTGTTGTTGTTTTGGTACATCAGGTAAATTAACAGCCAGTGTGAAAGCAAAGACTTGAAAATCCCACTTCCCTTTGGAGTAGTAATCAGTCTAGCAGATTAATATTTCCAAAGATCAAATGTAGGTTCTGGGCAAAATACCAAAAACCACTACCTGAAAGCTCTGGAAATTGAAGAAAGCAGGAAGATTTTGGACTAGAGATGAAATTTGGAGGAAGAGACAGGCAAAAGCTAAGTTTGATGTTTTTGATCTGTGACTTAAGTGCTAGCTATAGTCATGACGCTATTCGTGGGACAGCTAAAAGCTGCATTAGAAAGCCTGCTATCTTTCAGGCCTAGAGATCTAGGATGGATGCAGGGATTACCACAGCTTCCAGAAAGTGAGGGGAAAATCTCAGAAAGAAAAGCTAGAGAAGGTGGGGGCCCCCAAATTTGGCAGACAAACTCATCCTAGTTGGCTCCTGAACTATGCAAATAAGGTTCATATCAAAGAGAGAGCTGGACACTTTTAAAATAGTAAAGACTGATTTTTAATCAGTAATATAAGGGGTCTTCAAACAGCTTATGGAAAAATTGAGTTAAAGTACAAGTTATGGGACCAGCAGTTAGCATAATGGCTATGTCACTGGATTCCCACATAGTCGACTGTGGTTCATGTCCCAAACCCGGTGACTTAAAATGTCAGGTGCATGTGCGTGCGTGCCCAAGATCCCGAGAGGAGAATGAAGGAGAAGAGATTGAGGCGTGGCCATCCCCCCGGGGAGTGATTTCTCTCTTTCTGTCTCTCTCTCTGTCTCTGTCTGGCGAGTGCATGCACCCTATAGCAAAAACCTCTAAAAAAAAAATACAAATTTATGATAGGCCAGCCAGTGGCCCAGTGGTTAAGATGGCTGGATCCCACATGGCCAACTGCATAATTTGAGTCCTGGACCTGGTGGCTTCAGAAATACCAGGCATGTGTGCCCAAAATCCTGAAAGGAGAGAGCAGTGGAGGAGAAGACATTCAGCATGACCATCCCCCATGGGGAGTGCTTTCTCTCTGATAGCATACACACACTCTGGCCTTTTTTTTTTTTTTGTTAAGTGAGTTTATTTTGATGCAAAAATACTTAAAATCCATGCATAGGTTTTTCATAAGAATTTTTCCCTGAGCTTTTTGAAGACCCCTTGAATACCATTGCAGTGAGCAGGATCCAGTGTGAACTGTACTTAGCTGGTTTGTATAGAGGTGTTTTAAATAGAGGATGATGTAATAGGGAAGAGTAAGTGAGGGTTTAGTTGAGTCAGAGAGGTAAATTACCAAGAAAACTACAAGTTGCAGGAGTGTTGATCCATCTGCATGATACTCATTTAGGTTTAACTGGTTCTTATCCCCAAGCTGGGCTCTTACCATCCAGAGAGACTACGATACTTCTTTTTGAAGTGTTGGCTTGAACAAATAGTAAATTTCTTGGTAGCCATGAGTTTTCATAAGCAGGCACTTTAGAGGGGGTAGGGTCATCCTGTGGAATGGATGTGGCCTTGACCTGTTAGAAACTATGCTGGTAGTATTTTCTTCAAATCATTACAAGTGGAGGTTTAGGCCTAGTAGGTTTAAGCTGGGATTTGGTCAGAGCAATCTGTCAAAAAAATTGCAGTTTAGCTTAATTGAACTAATTGTGATTTAAACTGTGCCCACAGGACAGTTATCCTGGTGGCCTTAGAACAATTAAGTTCTAAGCACTGTAGAATGAGCTGGGAACGGAACACCCTGAAATAGGAGCAGGACTGGTGGAACAGCTGGGGTTCTGTTACAGTACCCCCAAAACAGGATGTCCTTTGATGCTTTTGTCTAGCATGTCTGTGTCCCTAAGTATAATATAACTCAGGGCAGCCTGCTTTCCAGGGTCCTTCAGTTGTAGTGCAAGTAGGGCACACTCAGTACTTTCCTGAGCTTGTTAAGACTGGCTTGTCAGAATTCTAGGTACTTGGGAACCAGCAGTTAGCGTAATGACTGTGTCGTTGGACTCCCACGTAGTCGACCGCGGTTCGCGTCCTGGACCCAGTGGCTTAAAACTCACGCCGGGCGCGTGTGCATGCATGCCCATGATCCCGAGAGGAGAACGGAGGAGAAGGGATTGCGGCGTGACCATCCCCCCCAGGGGGTGATTTCTCGCTTTTTGTCTCTATGTCTCTGTCTGGCGAGCGCACGTGCCCTATAGCGAAAACCTCTCAAAAAAATAATAATAATAATTCTAGGTACTTATTTCTTGCTGCCTGTCTAAATAATAAATTGCTTTCATGTAACTTGTGAGTGTGTTCTGTCTCACCGGACTCAGATGAGTTAGTAACCAGGGGGCACGGTGATTCTGCTTCTTAAATTGGCAAAGCTAGCACATTTAGGCTGACAGAGCCATGACTTAATATTGATGAAGTGAGAGAAACAATACCCCAGTACCAAGTGCTGGCTGGAGACATTTGAGTACACCTACAGCTGGATGTTTCATGGGGAAGAAAGATAATGACACAGGTCTCCCCCCTTGTCGGTGTTATAAAATTGGCTGAATGGATTGTGCAGAGAGAAAGGGTGGAAACAAACACGGTGTACACTCCCTTAGTTGCTCGCTTGTAATTCTCATTTCCAGGGCTAGAGAACTTGGGAAGTGGGTACTCAGATGGACCCCAAGGCAGGGGAGGAGAAAGAAGTACTTATTCTTGAAGCACCAGAGAGGAAACCAATATTTGCAACTTGGGCCTTCACAAAAAGGGAAACATTATCTAAAGGACTTAATATGGAGAAAAGCCAGGCAAGTCTGCAGCCTAATTGGTGTGTCTGGTAAAGTGACACTGCAGATCCAAATGTCTGGCTGAAAGGCACAGTAAGGATTGGGATTAGGGTCTCTGGTCCCACCAAAGGACAGCATATTTCTACAATCCCTTCTCCATTTTCCTCTCTGGATTTTGGTCACACACAGACAAGCCCAGTGTGATTTTCAAGCCAGCAGGTCTGGAACTCAAACCATGCAGTTGGCCATGTGGGATCCAGTGCCTTAACAACCACACCACCTGCTGGCCCCTCCAGTGGTTTTTCAACAGAAGCAGTACTACAAAGTGGACAACAAGATATTACGTTATTAGTTCAAAACCTGTTAACAGGTATAAATGTTACAAACAACCCTGTCACTGTACCAGCTTACTGCCGCTGATCAAATGGCCTTCAGAGCCTTTCGAGACTAATGACGGACTGAACAGGATGAATGCCAAAGACACTTAGGAAGGACACCAAAGAATTATCCCAAGTACTTGCGAGGGAAAACTGTTGATTGTAGGAGCTTCCACTAAAAACAGGGCCCAACAGCTGGTAGGCCTCCTAGGGCATTGGAGACGGCATGTATGCCTCATGAGTTTTCTTTTGGCTCCGTTAATCAAAGTGACCAAATCTAACTTTGAACAAGATTCTTTGTAGTAGCAGGTGTTGGAATTCATTCAACAGGCCATGACTTAGATACTGCTTTTAAAACTTTGGTGCCTGGGGACTAGCAGATGGTATAATAGTTATGTCACTGGACTCCCACATAGTAGACTGTGGTTCAAGTCCTGGACCCGGCAGCTTAAAATTCACGCCAGGCTCGCGTGCATGCATGCCCAAAATCCCAAGAGGAGAATGGAAGAGAAGGTACTGGCGTGGCCATCCTCCCCAAGGGGGGGGACGGGGAGGGGATTGATTTCTCGCTTTCTGTCTCTATGTCTCTCTCTCTCTCTGTCTCTCTGGTAAGTGCATGCCCCCTATAGCAAAAATCTCTACAAAAAAAAAAAAAAATTTCAATGCCTGATAGTTCAATAGGAAGCCATAGATCATTTGTGTTGATAGGAATGTGTGATGATAGAAAACAGCCATACTGATTTTTGACAGATTAGTTGCCTGAGGAAACCACCAGATAAATTCCTTTTGAATGCTAACCTTTTGCTTGCTATTGCACACTGAGGGATACAGACCCTTAAAGCTGGAGCACCACAGTGACAACCCTAACTGTTCTTACTTGGGTGCTTACAAAGCTTACTAATGAAATCTAATAGCCTCAACAAAACTCAGTTATCAAACAGAAATGGTACATTCCAGATAAACCCAGCTGGGACCCCAAGGGGCCAGAAGGCTTCATAAACAAATGGCTAACTTGCCAGAAGGAACCAAGTGATTCAAAGTAGATGCTCTGTCTCCCTTGGTTTCCTGGGTCCTGAGATTGGACACTTGACTGCCTGTGATTGGTATAGTTTACTAGTGGCTCTGTGAAACTAAAAGAAGACCAGGTCCTCTGGGCTGTAACTGCCATCTTTGGGCTGAGACTATGGATGTTCCATCCAGTGGGCCAAATTACATGCAGTGGTTATGGCCAGGCAGGCTTCCCCACACCATACGTGCCACATTTTCCCTGATTCATGGCTCGCTGACAGTAGCCTAGCTATCGGGTCAGAAGTGAAGTGAGTGACTGGACTCTTAAAGGACCCCCCTACATGGAGACAAGGACTATAGCAGAAGCTTGCTATTTGTCCCCTGGAAGGGACAAATATGTCACCTGTGGTTGCTGGGACTACTTACGTAGCTACTCCTGAGAGGAACTTCAGCTGTGTTTTTGGATACCCCATAGCACTTTACTCTGACCAACGAATATCCCTTACTGCCCATGAAATTTGAAAATGAGCAAAAGGAATACAATGGAGTTTCCATGAACCCTGTCATCTGCAGGCCATCGGAGCCATTGTACAATACAACAGCTGACCCAGAAAACAACTGAAGAAAAGATATCAAGATGACGTGCTGGTGGGTGGTGCTGCCTTCTCTAAATAGGGCAGTACCTGAATGCTACACCGAACACTACACTGCAGTGCAAGGGAACCATTGCACTGCAACACAGGATGAGGACAGCTTGGTAGGATAGAGGTGGACCAGGTGACTGCCTTGTTAGACTGTGTCTGGGAAATTCCAATCTCAGTGTTTACAACCACTCGTAACTAATTCTCACATGGGTGATTTGTGGTACAGGCTGCCATGGTACCCTAGACAGGATGCTCTAATCCGCAGGCAATGCCTACCACACACATCTCCTCACCCGGATCTCAAGGATTGGCAAGAGGACCAGGGAATATCAGTCATATTATGGTGCTGTGATCACTCTAGTAGCACTAGAGATATCTAGATCATTCCATTTGACTAGACAATGTTATCAGATAGTCCAAGGTACTCAGAGTGTGACCTACTTTCCTGGACTGGACAAGCTGAAAGTCTGGATCAAGCAGCAAGGGTGACAGAGCCTGCAGAGATGTATTAATAGTAGTCTCAGAATAACGTCAGACAGACTGGATCTAACTCAGCCTAACCTCTATCTCATAGATAGTAATACCTGAGAGAGATCTGGATGGGTGGGGAGTTGGGCTATAATCTGTCAATATGTCTTCTACACAAAGATGTGGCAGCAGAGGCCTGGAAGCATAACACGGCCGTTATGTTCTTCCAGGCTCTGGGCACTGCTGGTGACTTGAAGTTTGATCTGTTATCCTGGACCTCATTCTGTCAGAGACCACAGCAACCATGGGTACTTCAATGGCAAACTGCACCAGCATTTACAGTGCCACAGTATGCACTAACTGACCTACATCCCTGGCTTACCTCGAGTGAATTTGGCACCCACAGCAGGGAGCTGAAGGTGGCCTGTTTTAATTTAATGAGCTCTGGAAAAGTGCCAGAAACACAAGTGACAAAACCTTGGCAGGTCGATACTTTTATACACCACACTTACTATTACATGGGCCAGAATGACCCATCAGTGAGACAACAAAAACAAAGACAGCACTGTTGTTAGCCCTCTGCTTAGGGACTTCATGAATATGAAGAATGTATGGGAGAAGAACCTAGCTAATGCAGCTATGCCACTGGTGAACACCTCCATAAGTATGGGAATGCGAGACCCTGACTTCACCACCAAGCAGTGGAGCAAGGAAGGTATACTGTGTGTTCCTGATGGCTGCGTCTTTTGCATGGGAGGTCCATATGTGACCCAGTCACTAAAGGAGCCATATTATGCTTGGAGAACTACCAGATAGCGGGATCCTATACAACAGATGTTCTGGGAATGCCCTGGATCTCACCCTTGGGACTGAGGAACTCCATTGAGCCACATCCTAAAGCTGTATTCCAGGGTGAGACTGACACTGAATTTATGTCCTTTACAAGATCTTTGGTACCATATGTAGGAATCAGTCCTCGTCATAAAATCATAGGAAACCTGTCCCTAACTATGGCAGATTCTGCTTCTTCCCCTCCCACTGCCTTAGCCCAGCAGACATCCCTCAGCTCCCTCAGGAAGGTTATTTTAGACAACAGAACTGCTCTCCACTCTCTTTTAGCCTACCCAGGACTGTACACAATTGCTAACACTTTCTGCTGCACTTGGATGAACACTTCCAGTACTGTTGAGAAACAAATGGGAAGGACCTGGAAGCAGACCTATTTGCTACAGACACGAGTCAACAGAATGATCATTTGACCTCTTTAGCAATTTTGCACCTGGATCACTGGGATTCTGGGTCAAGTCAATGCTCGAGAAGGCCTCATCATCCTGCTCTGGTGTGGCCCCCCTGGGCCTAAGTGGAATATATCCTGGCCATGGCTCAATGATGTTGCACTGACATTTTGTCAGTTAAGGTACTCCATCAATCTGAGGGACAGACCTCTGGATCCAGAGAAGTCAGCAGACATATGAAAAGACTAACATTGCTTAGGAGGATATCTGGGTTGTGGAGAGACTGCAAGACATTTCTCCAGGGGCTTTGAACAGATTTGTATTCGGTTCCTCGTCACCACCACCCCTTTTATTTTCTTACACTTTTTAAGAATAACTGTAGAATGTACTGAGAATGCAACATCCTGAGATAGGGAGGGACTGGCCAGAACAGCCCAGGCTGTGTTCCATTCTTCCTGGAATAGGATATTCAACACTTTATCTCAGTTCCTGGGCACAAAACCCAGGGCAGGCTGCTTTCCAGGGTCCCTCGGCTATAGTGCAAGTAGGGCACACACACTAGAGACTCCTGCCCTAGGCAACTTTCCTGAGCTTTTAGGTACCGACGTGCCCAAATCCTACACTTCTGTTGTCTCTTTCTGCCTTGCTGTAAGTAATAAAGCACTGTTAGGTAACTTGTGAGTGTGTTCTTTCTTACCACACTCAAATTGGTAACCAGTGCACAGTGAACCTCAAGTGAGACCGTTTGCAGTTAGGTCTGTTCATGTTAATTCCAACTTCCAGGATTTAAATGGAAAGATCACACCACAGTAACACTGCAAATTCAATAGAGAGATATTAATTACATGAGTCTGAACTATAGAATTTTTTTTCACTTTTTATTTATTTATTTACATTCATTCGCTGTACATCATTATAGCATACAAAATGAGATTTTTCCATTCAGAATACACTGTATATTGGCTCAATCAAGCACATCAACATATGTGTTATTGTCAACAAATAATTTTCCATATCTTGTTTCCTGTGTATTTTGCCTTTTTTCCCATCCTTGATTCCCTATCTCACCCTCTGCCATCTCCCACCCTCCTCCCATACTGTGTCGGGTATCTATTGTTGCTTTCTATGCCTTCCCCATTTTATTGTTTCACTAAATATCTTAATAAATCTGAATATTTTCACTAGCAAGCACAGCTGGTATATACATATCCATGAACACAAGTCTGACTTTAGGCATAAGCCTCAGTGAATAGAATGAACATACTATAACTATAGAACTTTTTGACTTTACATGAAAACATTACTAATTTTCTTTGATGCTTTGATTTCCATATTTAAGGATTTTTATCTTCCTTTGAACTGTTGATTGGTTTCATCTACCTACTATTTGAACTGAATCCTAACCTTTGTTCTGGCTTTAGGTATCAAGCAAATTTCTCAGCATTTTCAAAAAAAATTTTTTGAGAGGTTTTTGCTGTAGGGCACATGCGCTTGCCAGAAAGAGAGAGACAAAAACAGAAAGTGAGAAATCACCCTCCAGGGGGGATAGCCACACTGCAATCCCTTCTCCTCCATTCACCTCTCAGGATCTTGGGCTCGCACGCACATGCACCCGGAGTGAGTTTAAGCCACCGGGTCCGGGACTCATACCACGGTCAACTACTTGGGAGTCCAGTGACATAGCCATTACGCCAACAGTTGGTCCCGAGCATTTTTTAAAATTTTGATCTATTAAAACTAGGATTTTTTAATTAAAAGAATGCATTAAAAATATATGTTAATACCTGTTTAACTACTGCAGTTAGCTATATAGCCCCAGCAAGGTGCTGCTTTATAGTATGTTCACTTTACTCACTGAGGTTTACGCCTAAAGTCAGACATATATTCATAGATATGTATATATCGGCTGTGTTACCTATTGAAAGTTTTTAAATTAATTAAGATCTTTAGTGAATCAATAAAATGTGGGAAAAAAAAGTATGGAAAACAACTGTAGATACCAGAGACTGTGGATAAGGTGTGGGGGGTGGGAGGGATTTGGCAGAAGGTGAGAGGTAGGGAATCAAGTAGGAAAAAAAATAGCAAAATACATAAGAAACAAGATATAGAAACGTATTTGTTGATGATAAAACATATGGTAATATCCTTAACTGAACCAGTATGAAATGTATTCTGGGTGGAAAATCTCATTTTGTATGCTGTATCGATATACAATGAATGAGTGTGAATAAATTGATTAAAATTTAAAAATTACAAGGTCAACATTCATCATGTTTGTATAGCAGAATAGAGTCCACAACATAATATATGACACAGTAGTGGACAGTAGAAGGTGGGTGGGAGGGGCTCAGGGAAAGAACACTTAACAGATATAAGAATGTAAAGTTCTCTGTAGAAAATTATGTATGTAGTAATGTAATGTCCTTGGTTTGATTGTCACATACTGCATACACACTTCAAGAAACCATATTGTGTACTATAGAGGTGTACAATAATGGAAAGTAAGAATTTTTAAATAAATTAATTAAATGTCCCAGGAACTATTGATGAATATATTCTTTAGATAATCATGATGTTTCAGTTATCAGACAAAAAATGTAAAGCAACAGTTATATCTACTCAATGAGGTAAATGTGAATTAGCAGTTTTTTAAATTTTGTTAAGGTATAATCAACAAATGAAAATTGTATATATTTGCAGAGTATAATGTGCTCTTGATATTCATATACATTATGAAATGATTACCAAACAAACTAATTAACATATCCACCACTTTAAAAAGTTGCTGTGTTTTGTGTGTGTGTGATAAGAACATGTAAAATTGGGACCAGTAGATGGCATAATGGTTACATCACTGGACTCCCATGTAGTCGACCATGGTTTGAGTCCCAGATCTGGCAGCTTATATTCACACCAGGTGCGTGTGCATGTGTGCCCAAGATCCTGAGAGGAGAAGGGATTGCAGCATGGCCATTCCCCCCTGGTGGGGGGGGGGAGGGGGAAGTCTCACTTTCTGTCTCTCTGTCTCTATCTCTCTGATGAGCACATGCGCACCCTATAGCAAAAATTTCTCTAAAAGAGCATGTAAGATCTATTCTGTTAGCAAATTTCAAGTATATAATAATTATTAATTGTGGTTACCATTCTGCCTGGGAGATCTCAAGAACCTATTCCTCATTGCAAAACTGATACTTTGTATCCTTTGATAAGTAGCTCCCAGTTTCCTGCAACTTAGCTCTTGGAAACAACCATTCTGCTGTCTGATTTTATTGATTAGACTCTTTTGGATTCCACATATGAGTGAGATTGCAGAGGAACTGTCATTTTGCACCTCATTCTTTTCACTTAGACTTAGGTTCTTTAAATTCGTACATGAAACAAAGGACAGAATTTCCTTCACTTTAAGTTTCTATAATATTTGATTAATCAGTCAATCAAAAGATAGATACCACATTTTCTTTATATATGGGTTGTCTCTACACTACCTGCTGTCCTCAATATGCTAGATTGTTGCTTTCTATATGAATTTTAGAATAATCTTCACTATATCTACAACATGGTATTGTCGGGAATTTTATAAGAATTGCATTTGACCTAAGTATTATTTTGAGGAGAATTGATACCTTTACTATGTTGATTCTGGCAATCCATAACATTGATATCTCTCCATTTATTTAGAATTTTTATCTCTTTAGCACTGTTCTATAATTTTGAGCATATACATCCTGTACATGTTTTGTTAGACTTAAACCTAAATATTTCATTTTTTGAAGTACTGTAAATAGTATCATAACCCATGTATTCATTTCCCGTATATATAAATACGATGGACTTTTGTATGTTTGCCTTCTAACTTTTGACCTTGCTGAATTTATTTATTCTAGCGGACTTTTGTATGTTTGCCTTCTAACTTTTGCCCTTGCTGAATTAATTTATTCTTTCAGGTTTTTTTGGTAGATTTTCTGAGATTTTCTACATAAACAATCATATCTTCTCCAAATAGTGATTGTTCTATTTCTTTATTTTTTATCTGTATGTTTTTATTTCTTTGTTTGCCTTATGGCACTAGCTGAACTTCCAGCATTGTGTCAAATAAAAATGGTAAGAGCCAATGTACTAGTCTTGTTTCTGAAATTAGGGAGAAAACATTTCATCTCTCACTTGTAAGTATGTTAGATATGTGTATTTGATAGCTATTCTTTATCAACTTGAGGATGTTCCCTTCAGTTTGATGATAATTTTTTTTGTATCATGCTAAATTTTGTCAATTGCTTTTTCTGCATGGATTGATATAATTATGTAACTTACTTATTAGCCTGTTAATTTCATGGATAATATTGCTTGTTTTAAAAATATTGACTCCTTGGCATAAACTCTACTTGGTCATGCTATACATAATTCTTCTTATATACTGTAGAATTCTATCTACTAATATGTTGGTCACAAATTTTTAAAGAATTATTTTATTTAACTTTATTTATTTATTTATTTATTTTTAATTTAATATGAGAGAGACAGAGTGAGAGCCAGACCGAGAGAGAGAAAGTGAGAAAACATGCCAGGTCCAGGACTCCAGCCGTGGTCAGCCATGTGGGAACCCAGCAGACTCAACCACCACAATTTTAATATAAATGTTCTCAGGGGACATTAGCCTATACTTTTCTTTGTTTTCCCTATTGTCTTTGCTTGGTTTCAGGGTAGTATTAGCTTCATGGAATTAAGCTGAGAAATGTTACTTCTTTGTTTCCTGTAAGATTGTGCAGAACTAATTTTAATTAATCTTTACATATTTGGTAGGATATTGTAAAACCATCTGGGTCTGAAGATTTGAGGATAATAAAATTATTAGTATAATTTTCTTACTACTTATAGGACCATTCAAGTAATCTATTTTACAGAAGGTAAATTGTGATAGTGTGTGCTTTTCAAGGAATTGTTTTTTTATTTGTAGAATTAGTTATCATATTTTCTTATTATCCTTTTGATGTCTGCAGCTTCTCCTGTAAGATCCCATGTTTCATTTCTGATATTGGTTGTTTCTGTTATTTCTTTTTTCATTTGTTTTCAATCTTTCCAGTTAGAAGTTTGTCGATTTTATTGCTCTTTTCAAATAAAATAAACAGCCTTTTTGTTTCATTGACTTTCCCTGTTATCTTTCTGTTTTCAGTTTGTTGATTTCTGCTCTTGGCTTATTTCCTTCCTTCGGCCTGCTTTGGGCTTACTTTTCTCTTCTATTTTTACTTTTTCTTTTTTTTCTTGGAGGTTTTTGCTGTAGGGCATGTGCACTGACCAGAAAGACAGAGAGACAGAAAGCTAGAAATCACCCACCAGGGGAGATGGCCATGCCACAATCCCTTCTCCTCCATTCTCCTCTGGGGATCTAGGGCATGCATGTACACACGCATGGTGTGAGTTTGAGCCGCTGGGTCTGAGACTTGAACCACAGTCGACTACATGGGAGTCCAGCGATATAGCCATTATGCCAACTGCTGGTCCCCCATTTTAACTTTTTTATGGTGAAACCTCAGATTATTAATTCGAGAACTGTAATGTTTTCTAATAAGCATTCAATGGTATAAACATACCCCCTAAGTAATATTATAGCTTTATCTCACACATTTTGAGATGTTACATTTTCATTTTAAATTCAAAATATTTTCTAATTTTCCTTGACATATCTTCTCTCACTCATGGATTTATTTTTACTGTGTTTTTTTAATTTCAAAATACTTTAGATTTTCTTTGTCTGCAGTTCTGATTTAATTCCATTATGGCAGATATATATATATATATATATATATGTATACATATATATATTTTTTTGAGAGTTTTTTGCTATAGGGTGCATGCACTCACCAAAAAGACAGAGAGAGACAGAGAGATAGAAAGCAAGAAATCACTCCCTAGGAGGGATGGCCACGCCACAATCCTTCTCCTCCATTCTCCTCTCAGGATCTTGGGCAGGCATGCACATGCGCCTGGCCTGAGTTTAAGTCACCGGGTCCATGACTTGAACTGCGGTCGACTACATCGGAGTCCAGCGACATAGCCGTTATGCCAACTGCTGGTCCCACAGGGATAATGTTTTACATTTCAATTTAAAAAAAAAGTTTTAAAAAGAAATTGATACAATGAAATGCTTCTGTTAGACAGCAAATTCAATACCCCAAGGTTCTACCTTAATCTGTATTCTACATATATAAGAACAAAGTAAGCTTAAATTAAACAGAAAAATGACAATAAGAAAGGGAGATATTCACAATGTGTAAAGCAGAGAAACAATGGAGAAAATCAATAAAACCAATACCTGGCTTTCATGAGATCACCAAAATCAGGCTTTCCTGAGTTGTGGAGAAGGCAGTAGGGGTTTGCTTCATTGCACTAGTACCATATGTGAAGGCTCCAGGTTCAGGTCCCAGGTCTCTCTGAAGACATGGGGTACACCCATCCTGGCTGGATGCAGGGCTGGAGAGGATTATGGCAGGAAGACTTTATCATGGGTGACTGTTTCTTTCTCTTTTTCTTTCATTAAACAAACAAACTTTGAATAATTTAACATAAGTAGTATATCTCTAACTCTCAATCAAGTAAATCAGAAGAATTACAAATTAGTTTTGAAAGAATCAGAGAATTGCTACTGTAGGTCTTAGATTAAAAAGATACAAAATTATGCCCACTTTTAGTTCAATAAATTTGACAATTTAGACAAAATGAGAAAAACTTTTGAAAAATAAAACTTGCCAAAATTGACATAACAGAAAGAAAAAAACTGAATAGTTTCACGTCTACTAAAATGAAATCGAAATTATTATTAAGGGTCTTTCCATGAAGGAAACTCCCATCCCATATTGTCTTTCTAATAAATTTAACTAATCAAGGAAGAAATAATAGTTTTATAGAAAGCCTTGCCGAAAATAGAGGAAGAGAAAAAAATTCCCAGCTTGATTTATGAGGCTAATATTAGTCCATTACTAAAACTCTACAAAGACCTTTCAAAAGAAAATTAATTAAGAGACTGTAGAGGCCAGAAGATGGTGCAGTGCTTAAAGCACTGGGCTCCGTATGGTTGACCATGGTTGAAGTTCTGGATTTAGTGGCTTGAAAATCACTCCGGGAGTATGTACATGCATGCCTAAAATCTCAGAAGAAGAAAGGGTTGCAGCAAGATCATCTCCTCTGGAGAGTGATTACTCACTTTCCCTCTCACTATCTCTCTCTGTCTTTCCAGTGAGTGTACATACCCCATGGCCAAAAACCTAAAGAAAAAATAAAGAGAAAGAGACAATACTTATGAACATGAGAAATGTTCATAAATTACCAGTAAATTGACTCTAATAATACATACTAAGATAGTAAGCCATTTCCATGTTTTTTTTTTTTTAATTTTACTTAGTCACTCATTTATTTTAATTTGACCAGAGAGAGACACAGAGGAGGAAAGAGAGAAAGGGCAAGTGAGAAAGGAAGCCACCAGGTCCAGGACTCAAACCGTGGTCAGCCATGTGGGAATGTCCAGCACCTTAACCACTACGCCACCTGCTGGTCCCCATGGTTTTTTTTTTGTTTGTTTTTTTTTCAATAGATGGGATAACAGCTTGATATTTATATGGAAAAAATGTGAATACTGACCCTTTGCAACATAGACTGAAGATAACTGAAAATGAGTCATAGGCATAAAAGTAATAGTTATAACACATTTGAAATAAAATGTATTGACCTTAACATTTGAAAGAAAATGTAATGACTTTAGATTAGGCAAATATTTTCTTTTTTTTTTTTAAAGAGATTTTTTGATATAGGGCATGTGTGCTCACCAGAAAGACAGAGAGAGAGAGAAAGAAAGCGAGAAATCACCCCTAGGGGAGATGGCCATGCTGCAATCCCTTCTTCTCCATTCTCCTCTTGGGATCTTGGGCACGCACACATGCCCCCAGTGTGAGTTTAAGCCATTGGGTTCGGGACTCAAACTGAGGTCGACTACATGAGAGTTCAGCGAGATAGCCATTATGCCATATGCTGGTCCCAAGGCAAACATTTCTTAGGACACAAAATTAAATTTTAAAAAACTCATCAAAAGGACAGTATTAAGAAAATGAAAAGACAAGCTACAAAATAGAAGCTATTTGTAATGTATAGACTTGGTAGAAAAATTCTTCAAAATGTATAAGGACCACTTTGATTGGGCCAATATTCAGTGTATTCTGAATGGGAGAATTCATTTTGTATGCTGGAATGATATACATTGAATGAATATAAAAAATTTTTTAAAAGACACACACAAAAAATTTTAAAAAATTACCAGAAAAAAATAAAAAGACCTCTTGAAATTCCCTTGTTGACATTTGCATAAGTGGTAGGTAAAACTAATTGATGATACCTTAGCATAAATCAAAGTAGTACAATATATTATACTCAAAGTAATGGCATTTTCACTGTTGTGCATTTCACTTAAGCAACTTTGGTGGAGCTATAAAAATTATCGGATTTTTTATATTGCAACTCCTTGAGCACATGTCTTTAATAATCCGTTGATGAAATGGGAATTACATAGGATGCAATTCTGCTGCATATCAATTCATGATGGTTATTTTACACAAATTCAGTTGCTCAGTTTGAGGTCTGAACTAACTGTTCTTTTTCGTGGAATAACATTTTTATTTGAACAAGTAATTGACAGACCATAGTTATTTGGTAGATATTTCTAAAAAATGAACATAGCGAGCTTGTCATATGGATTTGACATATTTGTCGCCAATAATGAAATGTTAGCTGTTAAATGAAAATTAGAATTTTGGCACACTTGTACTTGTTATTGTGAGTTTGACATTCTCTTAATATTTAAAGACTTTCCTGATAAAGTGCTGGTACTGATTTTGTTTTCTTCATTTTTGATATTGTATTATGAAAAAGGCTAACATTTAGAAGATATGTTCAACTCAGTAGATAGTATTTTTCAGTGACCGATTTGAGAGTAAAATAGCCTCTGAAAGTGCAGGAAAGATCGATACATTTTAATAAAACAAAATATGAAAAATTTATTGATATTATTCTAGTTCCACACTGGAACACAATTTTAATAAGCTATTGTTACATTTCCTTTTTAATATCAAGGGAGAATATACACAGTACCTGAAAAGACCCCTAAAAATACTCCACCCTTTTCCCATTACTTATTTTTTTCAGTCATAGGTGAGAAACTTAGTTTGCCCAAAGTTACACAGCTAGAAAGTAGAAAACCATCCAGGATTTGAACTCAGATTTTCCCACTAAAGAACCCATACTATTATCTATTGCACCATCACAGTAAGTTAGTATACTCCTGGGTCTGTGCCAGATATGAGGTAGTAATCACATTCCCCTTTGCATAGAAATGCAAGATTCTCTTGTTTCTTGTCATGAATTGGGAGCAAGGAGAGATATATTTAAATCCACTGCAGAGAACAAAGGTTTTGATTTGGTCCTGAGACTCATATTAGTGAATCATTTTATGCCAGTCTAATGAGATACTGTCAGTTATACTTCTGTAGAGCAAGGAAGGCAAGAACAATGTCTAATACGTCTCTATTTTTAGTACATGGTGTGGTGCCTGACACAGAAGGGTCAACAAGTATTTTGTAAGTTGAAAGTGCTTATACTGAAAAGTTTTCTATTTTCAATAAAGACAAATGATTTTATAATTGAATTCTGAAGCACTTGGACAATAAATAAAGCAGATGTTTTTGCAGGAGGTCTGTTATGTTACTTGTACCCTCACTACAAGTTACAAGTAGTTCATTTGTAAGACACAGCTATAGTCCTGGAGGCTTTGCTAACTTTTTTTTTTTTTTTGAAACTTGTCTATATCTTTAAGCTTTTACAATATAGACTTTTGTAACATGGTTGCCAAGGGCCAGAATTGTAAGATTTAGCGAAGATTCTAAATTTAACCAGTATTTAAAACATATATACATTTAAAAGGAAGGTAAACCAAACTGTATATTGGTGTCTTGGCATAAAAACAGAGCCAGTACTGCCTTCTCCCCTTACAGAGCTGACAATATACCAAACTTCCATTTCCAGCTGTTTAAAAGTATTTTAAAAACCTAACAGGTTTAAAATCTTGAACAGTGAAGGAAAATGGACTAAAACCTCCCTGTGATTTATAAGGAACTTAACAAGAGTTATACTTTTTATAACTAAACTCAGCTCTAAGCTTTCCCTTTGTGCTCTAAGATAATGAAGGGAAATGAAACCCAACTGGAACCTGGTCTTGGTTCCATGTCTAGCTCCTCAAGCTGGTCCAAATAGTTTGCTTATGCATTTCTCAGGACTAACCAAGTGCTACAAATACTACCTAAAAACAGATGATCGACTTAGGGGAATTAAGATTAGATCTATAACTATTAGCTGCTTCTACCCCTGCTTTTCATAGGACTCTTGTTCTTTTAAAAGGTCAGTTGCCTTAACAATTAAGCAGGTCATGTTTCATATCTGCTTCAGGTATGGCAATTTCTTCATTACCAGCTTCAGACTAGATATTCAAGTGGCACATTTGCTGGACACTTTCTTAGCATCCCACTGGATTCTGCAGTAACCTTTTCTACCCCTCCAGGAAAGACTCTTTTATCGGATTTCTCTTGTTTCCTATTTTCGCTGCTGTAACTCCTGTTAAGAATCTGGGACCCAGAAGTCAGAAGCTGCCCCTGAGTAGGCGGACAGCTCTGAATGATCTCCTGCCATTTCCCATGTATCCTGGCAACCAAGTCTTTTCCCTTAGTTCTGTAGAAAAGTCTTGCATCCTCCATTATATCACACTTAACATGCTTTTCCAACGCCCTACAGAGTAGTACAAAGTGTTTCCATTGTCCAGAAGAAAAAGAATGAGAACTAACTTCTCCAACTAACTTTTACATAGGAATGGGAAGTGAATGAAACCATAACTGGAACCAAAAGGCCATGTCATTTTAGGGAAGAGCATACATAAGGAATGAAAATGAAAAAAATACTCAATGTTAGAGGACTGAAAGTATTTCTATATGCTTGGATTAAAGACTACATAAATAGAAGAAAGAAAAGCTGGCAAGGCAGTCTAGGACAGAATTGAGAAAAGACTATTTGACTTTTTTTTTTTTTTTGTAGAGGTTTTTGCTGTAGGGCGCGTGCGCTCACCAGACAGAGAGAGACAGAGAGATAGAAAGTGAGAAATCACCCCCCAGGGGGGATGGCCACGCTGCAGTCCCTTCTCCTCCATTCTCCTCTTGGGATCTTGGGCATGCACGCACACACGCCTGGCGTGAGTTTAAGCCACCGGGTCCAGGACTCGAACCGCGGTCGACTCCGTGGGAGTCCAGCAACATAGCCATTACACTAACTGCTGGTCCCAAGACTATTTGACTTTAAGCTCGATCCTCTTAACATCTGATTTGACTGGACAATTGGAGACCCTAAAATATAAAGGAAGAAATGGGCAAGAAGAACAAAAGCAATGTGATAGAAAATTTTAAGCATGGATGTGGCTCCATGAGCCAACTTTGAGAATTTAGCACAATAGTTACAAGAGCAATAACCAGAGATTTAATTAAAATTTTCCTAAATAGGGAAAAGTCTACTGCAAAGACAGATAAAAGGCATTGCCTATATTTTAGGCAAAATCACTGGAAAAGTAAACACGCTAAAACTATCTTGGCCTTCACATTTACTTTCTCTTACAAAGCACTCTCCATAGCTATCATTGAAAGTTGATATATTCAAACTCAAATTCAATGTGTGAATTGTCAATTCATTAGTTTTTCAGCTACAGGCACACTGTGAAAATTTACAGTGCTTTTTACTGCCTCCTTTTTTGTCCAACCTACTGATAACATACAGATCTAACTCAGAAATCGAAGATGGAAATAAAGTTTAGTTTGTATTAGGTACTTGACCCTGAGAGTCCAAGTAATAGTGTCAGAATCAACAAGTCTCTTTAAGGCTCCTCTCATTTGCTCCAGACCTCAGGTGTTGTCTTTCCTTCTTCCCTCTTGAACCTACATACTCAAATCATGCTGACTACACACCTAATTTTATATTTCCATTGTTTTATTTTGGTTTTAATCACTGGGATGTTTTTATAGGTCCTTTGCTGAAATTTCTAAGCACATCTTCCACCTAAACTGCATCTTTTTGTTTTTTCCCTGTAAAACCCAGTCCCTGCCCCACTCACAGGTCCAGCTTTACTTTCTAGCCCATGCAAAGCATTTACTCTCCTGTGTTCCTGAACAGGGGACTTGGACTCTTATAATATTTACAGCTAAAGATATTCTAACAAACAATTTAAATCATATTTTGTTTCTTTCTCTAAGAGAAAAGTGTAAGTTCAGAAGAGTAACATGAAACTAATCTAAATATTATTAATACAGAATCCCTTAAATCGATGATGATCCAACATCACATGAAACCACATCAAATAATCCAAATAAAAAGACATGTTGCACATTAAATTTATAAATGTAGCAACTTCCACAAATTGGATGAACTTTTTAGCACTGAATTTTTCAGGGTGAAAACAACAGTTCAATGTGTTGGTAAAAAGGCCTGTTTTAGCCATGTGCAGTTGGTGACAGATTCCACTGAAGCTGCAATTAGCAGTCTTCATGTTTTTACATTTCTTTCCCAAGAACACATGTTCATAGCTTTTTCAGTTCAGTGTTTTAACTGCTCATCCAAATTGTCATTCTTAACCCATATTCCTGTTTGCACTGGAAGTGCTCCATTTCAAGTAGCATTTTCTTACAGAATGTAGACTCGTATTATTCCATGCTAAAAGGAGGAGTGGGGCCTAACGAAGAACATTTGGAGAAGGGATATGGAGGTAGAGCATTGACGGGATGGGGAAGTGTGGTGTTATCGGTTGAAGATATTTTGATCAACGGGACTGGGGAGAAATGTTCACATATTGAAATGGTCACATTGTAAGCTAAACAATACAATTGAATGTATATACAAAAAGAAATAAATTTTTAAAAATAAATAATAATAATAATAATAAAGGTTTCAAAGTGAGTTCTTATTAACTTCTTTTTGGTTGGTGTGATTCAAATTACAAAGTAAGCAGGTAGCCAGGGATGGATTGCAACATGAGGATGCTGTTGGGAGTACAAAATTAAATGTAATTATCATTGCTACCTTAAGCTTACTTGTGCTCTAAATTTTATTTGAAGCATTAAAGGGAAGTTAAAACTGATTTAGCCCCCCAACTTAGTGGCCTACTGAGAAAAAGTCCACTTCAGAGGCTACACTAACTTCATGTGTGCATTTAAACACTGTGTGCATTAGTGTTCAGGTTGGTACCTTGAGGATCTGGCCTTTGGATAAGGTCTTCTATTCTAAGAACAAGGAGAAACCCAATTTAGTCTGGTATAAACCATTTTACATCTAAAGCTAAGGTAACATTTAGAAATGCAGGGGCATAATAATAATGATTGGGAAAAACATTGAAAAGATATTGAATGATGAAGTGGGGAGATTAATGTCTCTGTATTGACTGACATGCATGGCATTCCCTTTTGAAAAAGCAATGTAATACACTGTGAAGTTATATGCAATCCAATGTAATATAAACAAGACTATGATAAAAATAAAAAAATAAATTTAAAAAAAGAAATACAGGGGCAATGTGCACAGAACTCAGAACTCAGAACTCAGATTCCAATACTGATAATTAAGAATTTCCCAAGTTCACAAGATTTACAAGTAACATATCATGTACAGTCACACAGGCAAATGCATCCACATTGTCTCCTGCATTCACTGGTCATAGTTTGGCACAAGTTATTATTGGTCTTGGGACCAGCAGTTAGCATAATGGCTATGTCACTGGACTCCTACGTAGTCGACCGCGGTTCGAGTCCCGGACCCGGTGGCTTAAAACTCACGCCGGATGTGTGTGCGTGCGTGCCCAATATACCGAAAGGAGAATGGAGAAGAAGGGATGGCGGCGTGGCCATCCCCTCTTGGGGATGATTTCTCACTTTCTATCTCTCTGTCTCTCTCTGTCTGTCTGGCGAGTGCACGCGCCCTATAGCAAAAACTTCTAAAGAAAAAAAAGTTATTATTGGTCTTTGCAATTTTATAAAGAGGTGGAAAAGTTTTGAATGTATCCTTTTTTGAACAACTGTCTCCCTTTATAAAAATATATCTTTGCTATTGAAAACACATAAAAGATGGGACCGGTAAATTGTGTAATGGTTAGTGTCACTGGACTCCCACGTAGTTGACTGGGGTTCAAGTTCCAGACTCAGTGGGCTTAAAACACACTGGACATATAGGCGTGTATGCCCAAAATCCCAAGAAGAGAAAGAAGAAATTGCAGCGTAGTCATTCCCTTGGGGTACAGGGGTGATTTCTCACTTTCTGTCTCTCTGGTAAGTTCACATGCCCTATAGCAAAAAATCTCTCTCAAAAAAAAAATAATAAAATAAAATACATAGAAGACAATACAAATCACCCACAATGTCATTACCTAATTATAACCACTCCACATAGCATGTATATACTTTTGGTAGTTCTATATATTATAAAACCATTATATATGTAAAATATATTTTTCTTTTAAATGGTGTATATTTGTATAAAATTTTTCTTTAACAACATAAAAACAATTTGCATGTCTTCCAATATCTTACTACACACTTTTAAATTAAGTAAATTATACAAAAAATCTTTAAAATTAATTATGGGAATTGTTTATAATATTTCATAAAAAGAAAAAGATAAAGCGAAAAAAATTATGTACCTTTTTAAAAATTCATTATATATGTATATGTGTATAAATATGGAAAAATCGATTTTTTCATTCTTTTTTCTTTTCTTTTCTTTTTTTTTTTTTTTTTGAGAGTGTTTTGCTTTAGGGTGCAAAAATCTTTAAAATTAATTATGGGAATTGTTTATAATATTTCATAAAAAGAAAAAGATAAAGCGAAAAAAATTATGTACCTTTTTAAAAATTCATTATATATGTATATGTGTATAAATATGGAAAAATCGATTTTTTCATTCTTTTTTCTTTTCTTTTCTTTTTTTTTTTTTTTTTGAGAGTGTTTTGCTTTAGGGTGCGCGCGCTCGCCAGAAAGACAGAGAGAGACAGAGAGACAGGAAGCAAGAAATCACCCCCCAGGGGGGATGGCCACGCCGCAATCCCTTCTCCTCCATTCTCCTCTCGGGATCTTGGGCATGCGCACATGCACAAGCACCCAGCGTGAGTTTAAGCCACTGGGTACAAGACTTGAACCGCGATCAACTACATGGGAGTCCAGCGATATGGTTGGTCATTACACTAACTACTGGTCCCGAAAAATAGATCTTTTTAAATAATCTAACAATGGGGTGTTTGATTGTTTCCAGATTTTGTAGTTGTAAGTAAGTCTTCAATGAACATTGGTTTAGCTAAATCATTGTACATCTTTAGGTATCTCTGTGCTTCTTCAGTGCCTTTTACGTGGTAAGTATGTAATGAGTATTTGACAGATTATTATTTTTAAAAGTACTTATAAATTTAATTGCAAATATGTAATACTGCCTCTGATAAGATTTTACTAATAGTGTAAATATATTAAAAATGATAGTAAATTTTATTACTTGGATTTTTGCTATGACCTTGTAAGATGTCTTTGTCTTTTGTTTATTCTCTAAGTCCATTGTCCACACAGCTTCCAGTATCCCCCTAAAATACAAATCTTACAATTTCATTATTTTTAAATTCTATATTTATTCTGTGTATCCACCAAATGAGTATTAAAAGACAGGTATATTCTAACAAGAGTTGATTCTTCCAGACTCAGTCTTGATCAAACCACTCCTTCCAGGAAATATCCAAATTAGATCCAAGAACAATAATATTTTCATCTGTGTTTCCTTAGCACTTAAATGACAATGAATTATCTATTTTTGTTAGCATGGGTTTAGAATAAAGTAACCACAATGCTTCGTAGATGTCGAACCAGTTTTAGAAACTTTAATAAAAGTTATTAGATATTATTCTGCTTTAAAAATTAGAACAGATAGTCATGAGAAATTGGTATTTAGAAGTCATTTGTTTTTGTGTGACAGAGGTAAACAGGATACCACAAATTTCTGTACTTCACCTATTTCTGCTTTCAAACACAATGAATTCAAAACGGAACATTTATTATATAGTTTCACTTTCTCTTTGCTTAAGCTCTGTATTCCTCTTTGTGTGGATAAGAGATAACTTGGTTAAAAAGCAAACAAACAAAATCAATATTTAGGAAATTATGACTCTTAAAAATTCTAGACTATTGTAAAGGAAAAAAATTTGACTTAGGTGAGCATAGTTTATATGGAGTACTGCTGTTTGGTGCATTGTCATGTCATGATTTAACTTATTTATAGACAATTTTTACCCTTGTCTTCCAGATTTATCACTTAAATGAGCTTTCCTGATCCATGAAAATTGCTAGTAACCTTTTCATGCTCTGAATTTTTGCACCCCAGCCTACCAAAGAGTTAGGCTAAGATGAACTTTAAATAACAGTGCTGAATATGTTTTATGGCTTGCCTCAACGTTAGAGAACAGAAACATTTATATTATGTGTGAAAACATTCGATATGGCTATAAAAGACTGCTGATTTGGGCATACTGGAGAAAGTACAGGATAGTCATTCAGGAGGACACAGAAAATGGGGTCTGTACAAGTCAGGGCCTAGAAAAACTGACCCAGAAACTAGCTGATTCTTGAAATGGTATTGGGATGGAACATTGCTTGTTCTGTTGCCTTGAGATACCTATTGGGCAATTAGAGATTGGGCAAGGGAAATCCAGGCATGACAAATGCCTAGAGTCATGAGTAATGTGGAAACTCTTCAGAAAAGCACTGGGTAGCCTTTTAGGGAAAAAAAAAAAATTCTACATTTAATTAAGGGGCAACTCATCAACTCAGGATACTTCTCTGTGTTTATTTTCCCCAAAACTCTTCCCCTCAACACACACACACACCACACATACCTCTATACCAAAGCAGGATTCAATGTATCCAACCAATCTGAGTGGCTCTTACCTGTGTCCTTCAGGTACATAGATTTTCTTCTTACAAATCTTGTTCTCTATAAGAAATAAAAACATTTTCTAAATCCTTGCTGTTTTTGGTTGTTTCATTGTTTGTTTTGGAAGGTCTTTAGTGGGTTTTGTTTTTGTATTATGTTTGTTATCATTTTACTTTAATAAACCTCTTAAGTATAATATAATTAAGAAAAATAAATTCAGCACAAGAGCATAACTTGAGAGCCAGCTGGTGGTATAGTTATTGAGGTGGCTGGATCCTACATGGTCAACTGCACAGTTCAAGTCCCAGGTCCAGTAACTTGAAAAACATGCTGGGTTTGTTCATGTGCATGCCCAATATCCCTGTGGAAGGGAAAAAAGGAAGAGAAGGGATTATAGCATGACCATGCTCCATAGGGGGTGATTTCTCGCTGGCTCTCTTTTCCTCATGGTCACATGCACCCTGTGGCAAAATTAAAAAATAAATAGTTTCTTGATGAATTAGAATGAACACATCTGCTCAAGTATATGGAGCCTGTCTTAGCTCCAGAACATCTGGATAGGAGGGTTAGAAACAGAAATATGATTGGAAAGGGAGGTAGTCCTAGGGAATTGGAAGTCACATTTATTTAGCTCCATTCCCAGAAAAGCAGAGCATGAGTACTAACCTCAGGATTTATCATTGATCTACTGTTATTGTGGTTATCACTGAAGCTTAGAGTTTAAAATCCAAGGGAAGGCCAATCCTTCCAGTATTTGGGGGATAAAAGATGGAAGAATGGGTGGTGGAAGTAGAAGGTTCTGGGAAGTGGGGTGTAGGGGGAAAGTACAGAGGAGCAAAAGGGAATGAACTGTTGAAAATGAATTATGAATTATAAGTAACATTAAAAAACAAGTTTGATCTATTTATTCACTGGTATTATAGCCAGTCTTCATCAGAGATACTAAAAATACTTAAACATTTTAAAATGTGTAATATATTAGGTCAGCTGTTGGTATGGTGGTTAATACAGGCTGGATTTCACATGGCTGACTATGTGGTTGGAGTCCCAGCCCTGGTGTCTAGAGAAACACACCAGGTGCATGTGCATGCCTTCCCAAAATACCAAATGAAGGGAAAAATGGAGAGGGGATTGCAGAATGACTGTGCCCAGTGAGGGGTGTTTTTTTGTTTGTTTGTTTGTATCCTGCCACTTTACAGTATTCATTTATTACTTTGAGAAGTTTTTTTATGTATACCTTTGGATTTTCTATGTATACAATCATGTCATCTGCAAATAGAGATAATTTCAACTCTTCTTTTCCTATTTGAATGCCTATTATTTAATTCTCTTGTCTGATTGCATTGGCTAGGACTTCCAGCACTATATTGAAAAAGAGTGGAAAAGAAGGCCAGTTTTTTTTTTTTTTTGAGAGATTTTTTTGCTATAGGGCGCGAACGCTCACCAGACAGAGAGAGACATAGACAGAAAGTGAGAAATCACCCCCCAGGGGGGATGGTCACACCACAATCCCTTCTCCTCCATTCTCCTCTCGGGATCTTGGGCATGCACACACACACGCCCGGCGTGAGTTTTAAGCCACCGGGTTCGGGACACGAACGGTGGTTGACTAGTGGGAGTCCAGCGACATAGCCATTACGCTAACTGCTGGTTCCCAAGAAGGCCAGTTTTTAGTGAAAAAAGTTTCAGCTTTTCCTCATTCAGCATAATGTTAGCCATAGGTTTTTCATAGATGACTTTTGTTATGCTGAGAAATGATCCTTCTATGCCTATTTTGCTGAGAGTCTTAATCATGAAGGATGTATTTTGTCAAATACTTTCTCTGCATAGATTGAAATAATCATATGGTTTTTATCTTTCTTCCTATTAATATGGTGTACTATGTTTGTGGTATTGCGTATGTTTAATCATACTTGGATCCCTGGAAAAAGGCCTACCTGATCATGATGAATAATTAACTTTTAAAAATCTATAGCATTTCTATATACAAACAACAATCAGAGACAGAACTGAAGAAAGTAATCCTATTTACGCTAGCCACAAAAAATATAAGATACCTAGGAATAAATCTAGTGAAAAACCTGTACAAGGAAAACTATGAATATCTTTAAAAATAAATCGAAAATTGAAAAATTACACAAAAAGTGGAAGGACGCCCCATGTTCCTAAATTGGTAAAATTAATATAATCAAAGTGGTAATTCTACCCAAATTAATCTATATATTTAATGCAACCCCCATAAAATTATGAGAGACATCCTTCCCAGATCTAGAAAAGACAATCATAGAATTTGTCTGGAATCATAAAAGATGCTATATGGCTAAGCAATCCTGTCTAAGAAGAGTGTAATGGGTGACATCTCATTCCCTGATCCCAGTGTATATTACAAAGCTGATATTCAAAACAGCATGGTTTTGGCACAAAAACAGATCTGTGGACCAATAGAACAAAATAGAGACCTCATAAATACACCCCAACTGATTCTTTGACAAAGGGTATAGTCAATCCAATGGGAAAAGGAAGACCTCTTTAGCAAATGGAGCTGGAAAACCTGGGTATCTTCTGCAGAAACATGAATCTGAACCCCTCTCACCATTAACAAAAATCAACTCAGAGTGGATCAAAGGTCTAAATCTAAGATCTCAAACTAAATACTACTGATGGAAAACACTGGGAATGCGGAGAGACATTGCATTAGACAAAGACTTCTTAAATCAGACCACCAAAGCATAGGCAACAATCCTAATAATACACAAGTGTGATTACATGAGATTAAGAAGTTTCTGCACAGCAAAAGACAGTAATAAATGTGAATCAACAACTTTTGGAACGGGGAATATTTCTGTAAACTTTACTCCAGATAAGGGAATGATAACCAGGATTCACAGGAAACTGAAATGGCTTATTTTCTTAAAAAATTATTAACCCAATAGAAGATGGGAAAATGAGCTGAATAAACAACTCTTTATGGAAGACATACAAACAGTCAAAAAGCACATAAGAAAATTGCTCAACATCCCTTATCATAAAGGAGAAGGAGAAGCAGATAAAAAACACAACGAGATATCACCTAACCCTAGTCACAGTGGCAAAGATAAAGAAAAAAAAGATGGTAAGTTCTGGCAGGGATGTGGTGAAAGGGAACTCTCTTATACTACTGGTGGGAATATAATGTGGCCCAGCCACTTTGGAGAACAATAAGGAGGTTCCTCAAAGACCTACAAATAGAACTACCATATGATCCAGCAATTACATTCCTGTCTATCTACCCAAATAATCGGAAAATGCTCAGTTGGAAAAGTGCTTGTAAATTTATGTTTACTGCAGCATTATTCACAATTGCTAAGACATGGGACCAAACAAAATGTCCATGAACAGATTAATGGATTAGAAAAGTATGGCATGTATACTCTATGGAGAACTACTGAGCAGTAAAAAACAAGACCCTGGCATGTGGTAGAATGTGGACCAATATGAAAGATTTACTGCTGTGTGAAGCAAGCCAGGCTATGAAAGAGAGACATTGACTATCTCCACTAAACACATACCAACTGCATGCATACATGGTGGAAACTGAAAGATTAGAGGACATAGAAGCATTGAAAATGGTTATAGATACTGGAGAGAATGTAAGAGAGTGGGAGAAGAGGAAGAGTGTAAGGAAGGAAATCAAGGAAAATACAGAGGCAAGACATTTATGGGACACAGAAATGTATTATATTCTGTTGATGATAATGTGTTTTTTATTCTCCACTGGACTGGTGTAAAGTGTATTCATGTTGAGTGAATTCAACTTACAAGTGATGTATAGTGATTAAATGTGTAAAATAAATTAAAATAATAAAATATATTTTTGAATTTGTACTCCTATTTCAAACTCACTTATTTACCACCAGCACCTTACACAATGGAGCTTAACTCATCCATACTTTTTAATTTGTCTATTTCTACAGAAGCTAAGAGGGGAGAACTCTGAATCAATGTATTAAAATAAAGAACTGGGAAGAAAATAGATGTGACTGGGATTTACAGTGTCTCACTGGAGCATACTTTGAAAAACTTTTATCAAGCAGAAAGGCTGTGACGGTTAATTTTGTGTGTTAACTTGACTGGACTGAAGATGCCTAGATACCTTTTGAAACATTGTTCCTAAATGTGTATGTGAAAATGTTGACAAGATTAGCTTATGAGTCAGTGAATTTAGGAAGATCTGCCTTCGAAGTGGGCAAATATCATCCAATCAGCTGGGAATGTAGGAAGGCAGAGGAAGTGTGTTCATTTTCCTCTCCTCTCTCTTCTCTCTCAACTCTTTGAGAGTATGGTGTTTGTTCTACTCCTACATTTGTCTGCTCTATCCCTGCTCCTCCACTTGGCCCTTGGCTGTATTTATTCCAGCTAGCTCCTGAATCCTATGCCCCTCCACCAGATAGACTCCAAGTTCTTTAATTTTTGACCCTGAACTCATACCAGCAGTTGCCCAAGGGTGCTCAGGCCTGTCCCTTGACCTCTGAGTGCTCCCTTTATGCCTTGGACTGGAACTGCACCAGCTTCTCTGCTTCAGAGCATTTAAACTGCTTCTCCAGCTTGCATACAGTTTATCGTGACCTGCTTTGTTTCCTATGAGATAATTCAAATAATTAATTTCTTCCTTTACATATATATTTATCCTGTTGGATCTGTTGCCTCTGGAGAGCACTGACCAATACAGACACATCAGCAAATCTTCCACAAAAATGTGTCCTTTCCTGTAATCCAAGACTTCGTAGGAATTGCTAGGAGTATAGTAACTGTTTTCAAATAAGCTAGGATCATTAATTATTTGTTGTACACCAGGCCTCTTACTTTCACTATTTTAACTAAAATGTAGAAAAATAGAATTGGTGATGTTTTGGGGTGATTTTTATCGAAGAGAAAATGGAAGGCACTGGAAAAAGATGGATTGCTCAGGCATCATTTAAGACACCCATTCTTCACAACTGATGTCAAGCAGTGGTATTTATTCAGAATGATGACTTTCAAATTCTGTACCATAAATATATCGCCATAGGGTTAAGAGAAGCCAAATGTCTTTGAGTTCCTGTCCCTCATTCTACCAGAGAAGTTTCCCTATTTACTATTGGGTGATATTTTTCTTTTAGAAAGAATGGTACCTTTAAAAAATATTTGAATAAGTTTTAAAAATTAAAATACCACTACTTTACAATAGCTTGGAATTGGAACCAGCAGATAGCATAGTGGTTACGTCGCTGGACTCCCAGATGACTGACTGCAGTTTGAGTCCCAGACCCAATGAAAGTCACATTGGGTGTATGTGTGTGTGTGCCTAAGATCCCAGGAGGAGAATGGACAGGAAGGGATTGCTACATGGCCATCCCCCCGAGGAATGATTTCTCACTTTCCCTCTCGCTGTCTATGTCTCTCTCTGGGGAGCACATGCACCCTAAGGCAAAAGTATCTCTTTTAAAAAAGCAATAAGTTGGTAGTGTTTAGCCCTACTGTGTTTGTCTGCTTCTTAGAGTTCCAAGAAAAAAATAGAAATTGAAAAAAAAACTATTCATTGTTATTCCTATTCTGTTAGAAAGTTTTGATGATGCATGAGGACTCTAGCCACTCAGTTTAGATCAGACATATAGTCTAGAGTATTCTAAATATAATATTACCTAAAAATAAAAATTAACTAAAGTTAACTAAATTTTAAATTCATCCAACATCTATGTAGTTTCTGTAAAGCTCCAGTTATTGTGTTAGCTGTTAGACAAAGAGGATACTAGGGCTCAATCCATGTTCTGTTGGTAGAGGTTGGTAGGTTAGAGGAACAAGAGAGTGTATGGGGAGGGGAGTGTTGAGAGGAATGAACACATATTCAAATACTTATAATAAATGCAGTAATTATCCAATACATGCTTGTTAAATGGATACTTGAATGAATGCAAGAAATGGCTGCAAGGGCACAAAGGTGGAGCTATTTCCTTGAAGACACCATAAGGAACTTGGTCTTAGTTGACAGGCAGAGTTTGCTTGGTGATTTGTGATACTTCCATTATAACATCATTAGAACTATATTACAATAGTTGGTTCATGTATTATTTGAACATAATGTATTTACTGTCTTATATTTGTCAGAAATATAAGATCTTGGTAAATGTGAAGATCGCTGAGATAGATGAAACAAAGTCCCTATCCTAAAATGAGGTGCCATGACATTTAAGAAAACTAAAAACAAAAAGGAGTATTCAATAGTTGTTTTCTTATTAGAATATTTTTACTTACATTTTAGGGATTCCTGACTTCTCCACACATATGGTAATATGATGATAAGCATTATTTTTTCCTTTTAATTTTATATTTTAGCCCAGTTCTTGACATACAGTTTGATTTCAGGAAATGTATATTGAATGCATGAATTCCTTTGCAGTCTTGAAAAGTAATTTGTTTTTTTTGTGTTTTTTTTTTTGTACTGATTTTATCCTCATAATTTCAATACCAAGGTTGTCATTACAGATTTTCTGAAACTACTGACCATTAAAGGCTGACATGGCATGTCAGCAGACTGTGTACACAACACATTTTAAAGGAAGAACGCATAAGGATTCTATTAAGATGATCATCTAAATAATGGACCACATGTGGCCCAGTCCTGAATGTAGAGAAGAGCATAAACGTCATTTGTTGACAGTAGGTGACTTTTGTTAATGGGAAGATATGGTGGTAGTATGGAGAAATGACAATACATTTTAAGTGCTAATAAGTATAAATTACTATGCCTGTCAACTTTACAGATATTTTGTTCTAGCAATAATCATGTAAAATAATGAAGGCTATAGGCTATTCCAGTTCTGTAACAGAGAAATTACCAGAATAGGTAAGTGAAATAACTTCCTCGAATTGAAAGTATAGTCAGAATAGATAAAGTTTAAATACATGTTTCATTATCAAGACGAAGATATTTATGAGAATCTTCAAAGGTAGGAATTTATAGGGAACCAGCAGTTAGCGTAATGGCTATGTCGCTGGACTCCCACGTAGTCGACCACGGTTCGCGTCCTGGACACGGTGGCTTAAAACTCACGCCGGGCGCGTGTGCGTGCATGCCCATGATCCCGAGAGGAGAATGGAGGAGAAGGGATTGCGGCGTGACCATCCCCCCTGGGGGGTGATTTCTCGCCTTCTGTCTCTATGTCTCTCTCTGTCTGTCTGGCGAGCGCACACGCCCTATAGCGAAAAAAATCTCTCTCTCAAAAAAAAAAAAGGTAGGAATTTATAGAAGATAATAGTAAATATTAAAATAAAATTGTTTTCTTTTATTATGAAAGATATATAATTTAGTGCATCCTCAAAAAATAGTTTTGTGGTCAGTGTTCTTGTTTACTGCAATGAATTTTAAAATTTGTAAGTTGTGTATAGAACATCTAGATTCTAATGTATAATTATAAAATATTGGTGCTAAAATAATTTTTTGATGAAGCAATTTATTCTCAAGCAAGACCAAAATCCTTAACATTTAAGGAGTCATTTCACTTAGGAAGAAAAATTAATACGGAAAAATTAATAGATCTTTACACTGTGTACTAGAAATGCCAAATAATTGCATTTATTCATAAATAGGTCAAACAAACTATTTGTCAAATAGAACATTTAAAGTCTGTTTGGTAAAGGAATGGAGAAATCATTTAATGCATGAAAAGAGCTAAAAACTACAGAATAATGCAAAAATCAACCAAGTAAGTAAAAATAGTCTAATAAGAAAACAGCTATTGAATACTCCTTTTTGTTTTTAGTTTTCTTAAATGTCATGGCACCTCATTTATTACAACAGTATTGATTTAGTAATACTTGATTTATTTTGTGAGAGGAACATAATCATACTCCTAAATTTTTTGAATTTTAATTGTTGTATTGAAGGTCCAATTAAGATGGGGTAAATGCACTCTGCCATCTCTTCCCTCTTATTACTAACTAAAAGCTCTGGACAAAATACTAAAATAGAGGCACTAATTGAGAACTCTGAAAAATAATAATAGAAAATGTTAGAAAGGAAGTAAAAAAGTTAAAGAATAACCAGTACAGCCTTGAATTCTCTGTTTTGTTTTTCCCCCAATATACCAAGTGATGTAGAAGCTGCAAGTGGAGCCCCCAAAACTAAAAGGCCCTATAGCAAGATGAACTATGGTGGAAGCTGCCTTACCACCTGGAACATATGATCAGGCATACCTATGGTATTTTAAGTATCAGTTGTGGATAAAGATACCACGTAGAATGTATTACAAGCTCCAGTGAGACATTTACAGCATGGACCCCTATGGCAAGACCATACCATCTATAGCAGATACTTCAATATCTTTTGAAAGACAACTAGTGTGCTCCTAAACTCTTACAGAGATGAAACAACTAGTTACAGGATTCCAAGTGACCATAGCTCCAATTGCCCATCATCAACTCAGTTTTGTGATTCATTAAGTCAAAATTCAGGTGTGACTAGTAAAAATCCATTTTATTATTATAATTATTATTTTATATTCAATCACTATATATCATTACAGCATACAAAATGAGTTTTCTCAGTGTAAATACACTATATATAAGTCCAGTCAAAGTTACTATTATACATATTGTCATAAGTAGATAATTTTCCATTTTTGGGTCCCTTGAATATTTTGCTTCTTACTTTTCCCCCTCGATACCCTCCCTCTCATCCTCTCCTTTTTCACCCCTCCTCACACACTGCATCTAGTATCCACAGTTTGTCTCCATGTTTTCATTCTTTCCACTCTTTCAGTTTCTGCCGTAAAGTGCACACATTTGGTATATATTAAGTGGAGACATACAATATGATAATACCTTTAACAGGATTAATATACAGTGTATTCATGCTTGGAAAATTCATTTTGCATATCATAATGATATATAGTGATTGAATGTATAAAAAATTAAATAAAATGATGCTTCTCTTTCATAGTTTGGCTTGCTTCGCTTAGCAGTAAATCTTCCATATTCATCCACTTTCTATCAAATGCCAGGATCTCATTGTTTGTGGGGTTTTTTTTATGGCTGAGTAGAGTATATGTACCACACTTTTTTCAATCCATTCATCTATTCATGGACATTTGGATTGGTTCCACATCTTGGCAATTGTGAATAGTGCACAATAAACATGGTTGTGTATTGTTTTTCTGACTGAGTGTGTTCCTATCCTTTGGGTAGATTCCCAAGAGTGGAATTGCTACATCATATAGTAGCTATATTTGTAGGTTTTTGAGGAACCTCTATATTCTTCTCCACAGTGACTACTAATCTACATTCCCACCAACAGTGTGAAAGAGTTCCTTTTTTACCACATCCACCCCAGCACTTATCATTCTTTCTTTATTTTTTAATCTTAGCCATTCTGACTGGAGTCATTGTGGTTTTGATTTGCATCTCCCTTATGACAAGGGACGCTGAAAATATTTTTCATATGCTTTTTGGCTGTTTGTATGTCTTCTTTATGTCTGTTCAGCTCATTTGTCCATCTTTTAGTTGGATTGTTTATTTTTTTGCACATAAGCTGCTTGAATTTCTTGTATTTTTTTTTTTTTTTTTTGCAA
>NW_006159969.1:350108-365142 GCF_000334495.1 Tupaia belangeri chinensis | reverse complement strand
ATTTTTGCTATAGGGCACATGCACTCGCCAGACAGAGAGAGACATAGAGACAGAAAGCGAGAAATCACCCCCCGAGGGGATGGTCATGCCACAATCCCTTCTCCTCCATTCTCCCCTCAGGATCCTGGGCATGCACACACACGCACCCGGCGTGAGTTCTAAGCCACCAGGTCCGGGACGCGAACTACCGTCGACTACGTGGGAATCCAGCGACATAGCTATTATGCTAACTGCTGGTTCCCAATTTCTTGTATTTTTGTTGTTGTTGTTATCAGTCCCTTATCCAAGGTAGAGTTTGCAAATGTATTTTCCCATTCCAAGGGGAGTAACAACCCATTTTAAGATGAAAGTGATACACCAAGAATTAAGCACCAATCCCCTATCAACTAGCCCCAAATGCCTACTTAATTCACCACTGATGCACAGTGCCTCTTCCTCAGATCACACCAATGGGAAGAAGAAAGGTCCAGACACAAGGTAAAACCATGAGATTAATATCACTGATAAGCCAATTCAATGCATGTAGAGTATGAACTTAAAGTGAAAACAGGGGTACATACTATAGCTGCTTTTGTGAGTGTACTTGAGAGATGTTAGCAAATGGCAGAGATTTGAGTGGCGTGCCTGGTCATTGGCTTTGTATGGAAAGAGAACCCGAAGTGAGGATATATAGAGATTCACGAGCAGTGGTAAAAGCTTGGTTGGCCATTCAGGGGCCTGTAAAGAGAATTACTCAAGATTAAGGACAACAATGCTCAGGGAGAGATAGGCAGGCAGATAAAATAAGTAGATCAACCTATGTGAGTGGGGACAGAATGTGAAGATATTTGGGTTATATGAAAACAACCAATGGAGAGCAGTCACTGGAGAAGATGTAATTAGAGAGGATTTGGGCAATTGATGTCAGCAAGCTTCTGTAATCAGCCGCCCTAGCACAGGCGAAATAAGCACATAGTGCACATGGTCTACGTTTGTGCCCAGTAGTATGAGTTTCACTAACCATGGCTGATTGAACTAATATAATTGATCAGGAGAAGCTACAATGGAAGATAATTGTTCACTAGTGGAGGGAGACAAGGAGTTTCAGCTGTGACTCTGAGAGTAGCTGTAGCTGCTGTAGTTAGTCCCACTAACAATCTTCTGCGGAGCCAGCAAGTGGCATGGTGGGTAAGGTGCTGGATTACCACAAGGCCAGTCATGGTTCGAGTCCAGAATCTGGTGGCTTGTATTCCCACTTTCTCTCTCTGTGTCTCTCAGAGCACATGGGCACCATAGGAAATTTTTAAAATAATAAATAAATAACTGGGACCAGCAGATGGCATAATGATTGCATTGTTGGACTACATGTAGTCAACTGTGGTTTGAGTCCCAGACCTGGTGGCTTAAAACTCATGCTGGGCATGTGTTCATGCATGTCCCAAATCCTGAGAGGAAAATAGAGGAGAGGGTTTGCTGTGTGACCATCCCCAGGGGGTGACTTCTCGCTTTCTATCTCTGTCTCTCTGGGGAGTGCATGTGCCCTATAGAAAAAATATCTCTAAAAAATAAATAAAATAAATAATTTGAAAAAAAAAACATCTGCAAAGTTCACTCGAGAGAAGTCTACTAGAATCTGGTAGAAACTACCATCAAATTGTACATGAAGAAGTGGACTTGATATTTTAAATGTTGGATTTGGTGGACTAGCTCTCCCTTCAAAGGACTTATTGCCTCAATTGTTGGGAATGGTGCTGACAGCCTTCAGCTGATAGCTGTACCAGGATCTACTTCAGCTATATAGAGTCACCTTGCCCAAGATTCAATCTGTTTGGGAGAGGGGGTGCCAAGGTTGTATCTATTTTGAGAGTGTCCCAAATTCAATGAATGATTGTTAAGTGTATAAACGATTGATGTTAGTATCCTAACTCAACTCAGGACAACTCTGAAGAACTTTCCAGTTCCAGAATAACTTTTGGAGTAGGTCGAGGCTGCCATTGTTCCCTCCTCACAGCTCGATGTCTCCTTCTGCTCAATCCTGTTTTCCTTTCATCCTTTTTATAGACACTGTCCCTAATTTAATTCTTCTTAGTATTATTTTTACAATAGAATGTGTATGCTTGCCAGAGAGAGACAATGAGAACTCGCACCCTGGTGGGTATGGCCATACCGAAATCCTTTTTCCATTCTCCTCTGGAGATTTTTTTTTTTCTTTTTTTTTTTTTTTTTTTTTGGGGGGTAGGGCGCGTGCGCTCGCCAGAAAGACAGAGAGAGACATAGAGACAGAAAGTGAGAAATCACCCCCCAGGGGAAATGGTCACGCCACAATCACTTCTCCTCCATTCTCCTCTCGGGATCTTGGGCACGCACGCACACGCGCCCGGCGTGAGTTTTAAGCCACCGGATGTGAACCGTGGTCGACTACGTGGGAGTCCAGCGACATAGCCATTACGCTAACTGCTTGTTCCCTCCTCTGGAGGTTTTAAGCATGAATGCATGTGTGATTTTCAAGCCACCAGGTCTGGGATTTGAACTACAGTGGGCCATTAGGAAGTCCAATTCTTTAGCTAAACAAAATAATGTGGATTACCTGGAAAGTTAACACTGCTAGTTATTTAATCCTTTTCAAATGCTAATTTACTTAAAGTATCCAAATTTTTTTATTCAACACATCATCTTCTGGTCCCCTCTAAAGGAACGCTTTAACAAGCATTCACAAACCTAAACTCAAAGGCCAACAGGTGGCATGGAGGTTAAGGCAACTGTATCCCATTTGGCTGACTGTATAGTTTGAGTCCCAGACCTGGGGGCTTGAAAGTCATGCTAGGCACGTGAGCATGTGTGCGCAAAATCCTGAGAGGAGAATGAAGGAGAAAGGACTGCAGCATTGCCATCCTCCTAGTGAGTTTTCACTTTCGCTCGCTCTCGCTCTTTTTTTGACTCTCTCTGGCAAGTAAAAACAAATAATAAAGAAAACTAAACTCAGAGTCAACTTTGGGAGAAACCCAATCAATTATAATATTTTAAACTTGATTTGAATTTTTCTGTTTCATATTTTTTAGTCTATCATTTTCTTTTAAAATTATTCTTAGTTAATCTTATGCCTTTGTATTTTTTAGAATAGAGACATTTAAGACTAAAATAAACATCATTGGCCATCGAACTAGTTTTCCTCTTATGGGTAATATTTTTTTCCCTATGATAGTCTCATAATCAACCTATGTTTGAATATTTTCCATGTATTACATAGTAATACACAAGCGTAATGCTTACAAGGTTTTCTCTTGTGATGAGCTGAAATCGGCCCCCTTTGCCTTCTACCCATTTACCTTTGTTTTATTAATCGACTTTCATATGTTAACTTTCAAATAAATGAATCTAGGGTATCCTCTGCTGAATTTTCATGAAGCTAAATAAATCTAATTTCCTCAACCATGTTTCAAAATGTCTCATAGTTCTGTCACCCTTATAAACTTTGTTAATTATTCATCCTTTAGCAGAGAGACAACTCTTAGTTTTTTTTAACTGTTCTGACACCCCCCCCCCTTACTAAAAGCATCATATCTAGGGTAGATAGTAAAAGTGAACAGTAAACAAAATGATGTAGATTACCTGGAAAGGTAACACTGCTAGTTATTTAATCCTTTTCAAATGCTAATTTACTTAAAGTATCCAAATTTTTTTATTCAACTCTTTTTCTTTTCAAATATAATAATCTGCCCATAAATGTGATAGTTGGAAATCTGGATCCTGTGTAGGACTAATATGATTTTTTTAAATAATATCATTACTCACTGAAGTGATTTTGACAAATCAGGGATAATTCAATTTTTCATTCTTTTAGTTAAAAGTGAGTGACTGATTCTTATTCTGATTGGCATCACTAATGACAGTGTGGGATTCGGCACTCTGTACTATGCTTCAAGGACAGCAAAAGGGTGAGCTAGCTGCCACTTTGACTGACATTTTATGCAAATAACATGAATCAATACATCTCTTGTACATGGCTCATTGAAAATTATAATTGCATATTTAAAAATGTATACAAGTCATATTTTATATTGGCAGCATATGTTTTGTGGATCAGGTAACACATGACAAGAAACAAACATCCTTAAATTCCTAAGGAAATGAGGTTTCTGGATACGTTAAAACACATATGTTTTTCCTTAAAAATGAAGAGTCCACTTCAGTAAAAACTTTTAATTATTAAAATCTGTATTTAACTCGGCGTTCCATAGAGGGTTGCAATCCACATCATTTAATAACTTAAACGGCAATTTGATTTGGAAAGTACAATGATGTGAGGCTTATGCTATTAGAAAAACATAACTCATAAAATTAATTATCAGTTGCTAATTTACTTTAGGAAATTATTAATGTTGGAAGGAAGATTGATGAGTTTAGTTTTTTCATGGAACACCGAGGTTGTAAAAAAAAAAAATTCAACTGATTTATCATTTTTATATTGTATGTGCTTCCTATCTTAATGAACAAGTTGACATTTAATTTTCTTGATTTTTATTAGTTTGTTTCTTTAAGAGAATAAACTTTCTTAGAGTTTTCATCTTTGGCGAGGAAGTTGAACGGCATAATGGATGAGTAAAACTTCAGAGTCAGACAAGTTTATATCCTGACTCTGTCACTTATGTGACCTTAGACTAATTTTATTTTACTTTTATTAGCCAAATACTTTTCATTTGTACTATGAGAATGGCAACAATGATCACTTCATAAAATTGTATGTATTAGATGAGATAGTATACCTGCACAGTGTAATTATTCTTAAATAGCTAATTTGGAGGAGTAAGATTCATTAGCTTTGGTACAATTAACATACTCTGAATACAAGATAAAAATGAAGAATGCAAATTTTCATTTATACTTGGAGAATAGTGAAAGAGAAAAAAATCTATTCTGAATTAAAAGGCCATTTTTCCACACTTGGCACAAAACATGAAAGAATATCTTATGGATACATTTTTGATAACCCTTAAGACAAACAATGTATTTTTTTAAAAAAAAATCTTGAAAGAAATAGTATATATTTTTCTTTGGAGCTTCAGGGAGAAAAATCCGTAGATTACACTATAAATATTTGACATGAAGTAATCTCAAATTGAAAAGGAAAGGAAAATGAATATTGAGTTCTTATTATGTACCAAACCGTGATGAGTATTTATTCAAAAATCAGTGTCATCATTATAATGAATTTCATTACTACCCAGATAGTAATGACAGCTGCCATTTATTAAGTATCTCTTACATACCAAGTATTTTATATACATTCACTTTTATCTGCATAATTACCATGTAAGAATATATTATTTGAGGATCAGCAGATGGTGTAATGGTTACAGCACTGGTTTGTAATAGCTGACCGCAGTTTGGATCCTGGACCCAGTGGCTTAAAACTCATGCCGAGCATGTGTGCGTGCATGCCCAGAATCCCAAGAAGAGAATGGAGAAGAAGGAATTGTGGTGTGGCCATCCTCCCTGGAGGACGACTTCTTGCTTTCTCTGTCTCTCTCTGTCTCTCAAAAAAGAGAGAGAACACCCACTCCCTATGACAAAAGTCTTTCAAAAAAAAAAAAAAAAGGAATATATTTTATCTAATCTATTGATGAGGAAAGTAAGGCCTAGAAAGTTGAAAGAACTTGCCTCAAATTGTATTGCTGGTGAATGTTGGCACTAAAATTGGAACTTCAATCTAATGAACACCTAAAAAAGGAAGAAGTATTCCATTACTGGTTAATTTATTTTTATTCACATCAATAGAACAAAAAATCTTCTCATACATTTAGTATTTTCTCTTGAAGGTTTATCTATTGGATAGCACTGCAGAAGTCACAAGGGAGGGGACTGAGTAAGCCCCTGGCTAAGTCCTAAAAGATATGAGGGCCACCTCCATCAGTTCACAGCCTCCTTGAACTTTTTTCAGAGTGTTAGACATCACTTACCAAACACATAGGCATTTTGCCATGAAGACCTGCACTTAATGCCTCTGTTGCTATAGCCTTGTGATGGTACCAAGTTTTTCCTAATCACTGCTACAACTTCTGCTACTTTTAGGAACTCATCAGTCTTGCTGAGCACTCTGGAATCAATAAAGAGTTTCAGTAGCTAGTGATGGGCTTTATCTCCAAAGAATGGCTGGCAAGTACTTAATATGTGCTGCATAGCTCTGCCATAGGAAGTTCTCAGGAGTCTGTTCCTCAAATGTTGGTTCTATAGCTGTTGTTAAAATTTTTCTCTGGGCACCAGCAGTTAGCGTAATGGCTATTTCACTGGACTCCCATGTAGTCGACTGCAGTTCGAGTCCCGGACTCGGTGGCTTAAACTCACACCGGGTGCGTATGCGTGCGTGCCCAAGATCCTGAGAGGAGAATGGAGGAGAAGGGATTGCGGCGTGACCATCCCCCCTGGGGGGTGATTTCCTGCTTTCTGTCTATCTGTCTCTCTCTGTCTGTCTGGCGAGTGCACACACCCTATAGCAAAAACGTCTCCCCCCCCAAAAAAAATTCTCTGAATATACATGCCATTTGAATTTTACCAGCAATGATGATATTGAAGCTATTACAGACTCACACAAGTTTCTCAATGAGGACTCTTTTTCTAGTACCTACAGACCCAGGTTCAATCTATAAGTCAGAATAACAGGTTATTTTCTTTTTATTATGTTTCCTCTTAAGTGAATTGAAGGATCCCTGCCATTAAATGATTATTAAATGATTATTAGACACCATTATTAAAATATTTGAAGCTATTACAGACTCACACAAGTTTCTCAATGAGGACTCTTTTTCTAGTACCTACAGACCCAGGTTCAATCTATAAGTCAGAATAACAGGTTATTTTCTTTTTGTTTCCTCTTAAGTGAATTGAAGGATCCCTGCCATTAAATGATTATTAGAAGTAAAATATTGGTGTCATAACCAAAAGTAAACATATTAATAGACTTCCAATACCAGTTACATTTATAAACATGGTCTCCAAAGCAACTTGGACTTCTGGCATGAGCTATCAGTATACATCGATGATATTAAATATAGAATGCTTCTATTCAAAATGAAGAATAATCACAGGTACCAAGAGCTATGCAGCTGTCTCACAGGGGAAATTCTGTTGAAAGAAAACAATATATTATAGCAATAATATCTTTTCAAGATACAGAAGAATGACCCCAAGCAACTTAACTGGTTTCTTATCTGTGGCTCTGAGATCTCAATTGTGATCTTCACTGTGGAGGGTAAAAAGGAAACATTCCAGAAGCTCAAGTGAATTGAAAGGAGAGGTCATTCACTGAGACAATCAAGTGAATGATGTTTCTGTAATGCTCAAGGCCCAGACTGAGGACCAGAGAGACCCAATGTTTACCGACTTGAAGGAAAACCTTATAGCAAACCTAACAGTTTAACCAGTGAGCTGGAAGGTCAGTTGAGACATGTCGTAAATCGGACACAATTAGTTTCCAATCCATAATTGTGAAATTGAAAGAAGGAAAGATTTGGTTTGCCAATGGCTTTACTGGAAGCAATCTAAGCTAAATTTGCATCAGACATCCTCAGAGATCTCTGAACCGTCCTTACATTCGCACTGCAACACTGTGACCAGAATATTTAAAGACAACAGTAGGCTACTTGGGAAGAGATGCTGTTTTGTGGGAAAGGAGAAAACTAGAGGAGTTCAAGCTGGAATCACAGTAGAAGTTTATATAAAACTGAAGAAATGAGATCACAGAGTTTTGTAACTTGAAAAATTAAATAGCCATTCTGCCTTGTGCAGTTAAGTTTATTATAACCCAGAAGGACTTATTCCACATCAACGGTTTGCAGCTTAGATTAAAAGATTTTTTCATTCTAAACTCAACTTTCTTTTCCAGTACATGACCTTGCCAGCCAAGTAAATATTAAGGGAAGCAGGGGGAAAAAAGATATTGTCAAGGAAGATAGCCAAGGGCTCACTGGACATACTGAAAATTTTCCCTGTGGTCAGTTCTTGTTTTCCTACCGTATGGCTATTTTATCAAATATTTACTGTGAGTCAGCAATTTTTTAATTTGATCTTCACTATATTCTCGTGAGTTAGGAATGATTTCATTTTTGAATAATGAAGCAGACTCCTACAGGTTAAATATCTTTGCTCAAGAGGATAAAGTAATTACTAAGCCAGAGTCCAGCTCCTAGTATTTTTTTTTTTTTGATAACTAAATTCAGTGTGTTTTCCCTGAATATTTAAAAATTTGGCTTCACAAGTAGATATGACCTGGCTTCAGCATACTGCTGCCCAAGTCAGTTTCATGGGAAACTCTACAGATGAAATAGCAGTTCAGAGATTTTTATAAACTGAGGCAGGCATTTCAGGCATTTGTATTCTGGCACTGTCTAACCATTGGGTATCAGCTACTATTTTTGGTCAAGGGTTATTTCCAAGACCATTAGTTACTAGTGGGAACAATATTTCCATATTTATACTTTCATTGAGGCATTGTAATAATTAAAACTAAACCAAGTGGCTGATGACCTATAACTGTATAAGACAGGAGATATGAATTATTAAATTGAATGGCTAAATGAGGATTTTAGCAGAAAGTGCTTCAAAGAGTTTAAACAGGAAGTGGCATTAAAAGAAAACTGCTTATGGTTTTCCTTTTAAGATAGATATTTTGTAAATAATGTAGGCTTTGACAACACCCTCTTCTGACTCTAAAGGAAAAAGTCTTATATACAAGTTATGGCAATCTGGGTTGGTCATTCCACCTCTCCTTAATTTTTAAAGATATTTAATTCATAGGCCAGCAAGTGGCATGGAGGTTAAGGAGTCTGGATCTTGCATGGCCCACTGAGAAGTGTGAGTATGAGACCTGGCAGCTTGAAAATCATGCTGAATGTTTTATGCTATATGGCGCGTGCACTCACCAGACAGACAGAGACAGAGAGACAGAAAGCAAGAAATCACCCCTCAGCGGGAATGGCCACGCCACAATCCCTTCTCCTCCGTTCTCCTCTCGGGATCTTGGGCACGCACACACACGCGTCCAGCATGAGTTTTAAGCCACCGGGTCTGGGACGTGAACCGTGGTCAACTACATGGGAGTCCCACGACATAGCCATTACGCTAACTGCTGGTCCCCATGCTGAATGTTTGTACATGCATGCTCAAAATTCTGAGAGAAGAATGGAGAAGAGTCTGCAGAATGGACATCCCTTCTGGGGCAGGGGTAGATTTCTTACTTTTTCTCTCTTCCTGTATCTCTCTTTGTGTCTTCCTCCAGCAAGTACACATGCCCTATAGCAAACTACGTTGGTCATTCCACCTCTCCTTAATTTTTAAAGATATTTAATTCATAGGCCAGCAAGTGGCATGGAGGTTAAGGAGTCTGGATCTTGCATGGCCCACTGAGAAGTGTGAGTATGAGACCTGGCAGCTTGAAAATCATGCTGAATGTTTTATGCTATATGGCGCGTGCACTCACCAGACAGACAGAGACAGAGAGACAGAAAGCAAGAAATCACCCCGCAGCGGGAATGGCCACGCCACAATCCCTTCTCCTCCGTTCTCCTCTCGGGATCTTGGGCACGCACGCGTACGCGCCTTGCTTGAGTTTTAAGCCACCGGGTCCGGGACGCAAACCGTGGTCAACTACATGGGAGTCCCACGACATAGCCATTACGCTAACTGCTGGTCCCCATGCTGAATGTTTGTACATGCATGCTCAAAATTCTGAGAGAAGAATGGAGAAGAGTCTGCAGAATGGACATCCCTTCTGGGGCAGGGGTAGATTTCTTACTTTTTCTCTCTTCCTGTATCTCTCTTTGTGTCTTCCTCCAGCAAGTACACATGCCCTATAGCAAACTACAAAAAAAAAAAATCAATTCAATTCACAAATAAAAAAGTACATAGTTGAGATGTACAATATATATACACATACGTATTATGTACAGATTAACATGGTCAAATTAATTGATACATCCATCAACACCAATAGTCACCATTTGTAGGTAGGGGCAGTGGAAATACCTAAAATCTGTTTTTATCAAATTTCAAGCAAATGATACAGTATTTTTTATGGTTTATCTCTTCCATGATAGACTGAGAAAGAGGGAGAAAGATACAAAGAGAGAAACAAACAGGCATTAAACAGCATCTTCACACTGCAATCCACCCTAGTTTCAGTGTTCAACATATTCATATGCAACACCTTTACAATGCACACCCAGTTATATTATCACTGCACCCACCTGGTCCCAACAATAAAATATTATTAACTATATTCATCGTGTTGTACCTTAGATTGTCTGCCAGAACTCATTTATCTTTCAACTGAAAGTTTGTAACCTTTGACAAATGTTTCCCATTTCCCCTCACACCCAGCCCTTGGAAGTTACTATTCTACTCTCTACTTTTATGAGTTCTACTTTGTAAGATTCCACATGTGAGTGGTACATCATTTTGTGTGTATGTGTGTGTGTGTGTGTGTGTGCGCGTGTGTGTGTGTACACACTTTTTAAAAAATTCATTCATCTGTCAATGGACACTTACGCTATTTCCATAACTTGATTTTTGTTGATAATGTTGCAATGAATATGGGGATATAGTTTTCTCTTTGAGATGTTGATGTTTTTAATTGACAGAGGGTGCCAGTGCTCACCAGAGAAAAAGAGGAGAAAGTACCCCTCAATGGTGATACCATAATCTCTTCTCTATCTCTCCTCCAGTTGAGATTTTGGGCATGCATGCACAAATGCCCTACATGTTCTTCAAGTCAGCAGGGACAGGAATCAAGCCTGCCATGAGCAATGTGGGAGATGGCTAACCAAACCACTAGACTATGAGACCAGCCCTGAGAGACTGATTTTATTCCCTTTGATATATACCCAAAAATGAGATTACTCAATCATACAGTAGTTCTTTCTTTTTGAGGAGCATACACATTTTCTTTAATGGCCATATATTTCCACCAACATTATTTCCATGTTCTTGCTAACATTTGTTATCTATTTTTTTTTCTATTTTCTTTGTAATAATAGTCATCCAAACAGGTGTGAGGTGATAATCTCATTGTGGTTTTGATTTACATTTCCCTGATGATCAATGATAATGAACCTCCCCCATATCTTTTGACTATTTGTATGCCTTGAGAAAATGTCTACAGATTCAATGCAATTCCTCTAAAAATTACAACAGCATTTTTCACAAAAATTGAAAAACAAAACACCTAAAGCAATCCTAAAATTTGTATGGAACCGTAAGACACTGAATAGCCAAACCAGCCTTGAGAAGGAACAAAGCTAGAGGCAACACATTAACTAATTTAAACTCAATATTATAAAGTTGAAATAATCAAAACAGTATAGCACTAGTATAAATACAGACACACAGACCAATGGAGCAGAAAAGAGCATCCATATACATGCACTTACAGTCAATTGTTTTTTGATGTAAGCATCAAGAACACACAATGAGGAAAGTATAGACTCTTTTTTTTTCCTTTTTTTGGGCGATGGCCATGCTGCAATCCCTTCTCCTCCATTCTCCTCCTGGGATCTTGGGCACGCATGCACAGGTGCCCAGCATGAGTTTAAGCCACTGGGTCTGGGACTCAAACTACGATTGACCACATGGGAGTCCGGCGACATAGCCATTATGCTAACTGCTGGTCCCTAGACTCTTCAATAAATAGAGTTGGGAAAACTGGATATACACATGCAAAATATTTTCATTGGACTCTTGTTTTACATCATACACAAAAGTTACTTGAACTGAATTAGACTCACATGTAAGATTTGAAGTCATAAAACTCCTAGAGGAAAATACAGTTGTCTCAGCATTGAATTTTTAGGCATTACACCAAAAGCATGAGCAACAAAACAAAAATAAACAAGTGGAATGATATCAAGCGCCAATGCTTCAAACAACAAAATGAAAAAGCAATGGGAGAAAATATTGGCAAACCATATATCCGATAGGGTTAATAACCAAAATACATTAAAAACCTCACACAATTCAATAGTAAAATAAATAAATAAATAAATAAATAATGCAATTTTTAAAAAGTCATCAGTCTTCTTGACTGTGAGTGAGGTCTATCCAGAAACAGGAATTCTTGTGTCTGAGTACAGGGGAAAACAAAGTGTAGAGAAATGTAAATATGAAGAAATCTATCAGGAAGAAAATAAAAGGTATAATCATATTACTTTGAAATGAAATCTGCTAACATTTTATAATATAAAGATATCTATAACAAATATTCCTTTAATCACACTTTATACCCATTCATGACTATTTCTTTAGTATTAATTGTTAAAAGCAAAAATTTAAGACATAATTTTCAAAGAAATTTAATATTTGGATATATATTGAAAAACTGACCTCCAGAAAGTCATGCTTACTAAATGTTATTAACAGCTCTGAATATCAAAGTATTTACCATGTAGACTTTTGTATTTCTTCAGGAAAAATGAGGTTAGCTTCTTTGTAGTGGAAAATTAGCTCCCAGAAAAAAAATTAGAAACAAAGGAACCAGAACTTTCAGGTTATAAAGACATTATTTTGGATCATAGCAATTATTTGTAAAAGCTACATTTAAGTAGTCTGAGACTAGATCAAGTCATTTAGCCCTGTTGGAGAGTGTGTGTACGTGTGTGTGCCTACACAAAATTCCATGAGCTCAAAACATGAAGAGTATATGTTTTGTTGGCTTTAACAGTGAGATATTCCTTTATTTTTTCTAAGTTTTCTTTTTAAAATTTTAGAAATAAAAAGATATTGTTGAAATATGGCATAATTTATTTGTTTGATAATTGGTTATTGAATACCAAGTAAAAAGATTAGTGTCCCAAATTAAAAATCAACTAATCTAAAAAAATTGTTATTTCTTTATCTCCACTTTGTTTAAGTGCTGTATGAGACATTATCTACCAGAGATATCATGTGCTCCAAATAGAGTAAAGAATTAGAGATGCCTTTATAAAAAGAGTAGCTTTAGTAAAAGACAAAAACTTTACAAAGTTTTTGAAACAATTTGACTTTGGGAAAAGAGACAATATGACAGACAATATGACAGATGCTATGTCCTTGTTTCTTTAATGTGATCTTGGGTCTGTCATATTGTCTCAAATTTTTTCAAAAACTTTGTATACTTTTTTAGTTTAGTTGATGGTGCATGTTAGTTGTATACTTTTGAGGGCTTAGCTGATGGTGCATGTTAGCTGGAGCAGGAAAATCTAAAAGTAGGAATGACCTTCTCTATGAATTTTACCAGTGAGAATGCAGAAGTCTTATATTTCTTGGGGCATCTGGTTTATTTATAACATGAATCTTTGTCCTCAGAAAAGTTTTATATGAAACAGTAAAAAGTCTTATAAGTGATACGAGACAATCTGGTTTTGGAAAGAAAAATTTAACTAATAATTATGTTCATAAACAATATAAGACTGTCAGTGAATATAAAGCAAGCATAAGTAGATAGTATTGGTAACAGGTTGATTCACAAATTCCAATTTTATATATATATATGAGTCCAATGCCTTAACCACCACACCACCTGCTGGCCCCCAAATTTATATATATATATTAAGATACATTTCTCTGATTATAAAAGCAATGTAGTTTGTTATTTCATATTTTGAAAAGTTAAAGTATAGAAATAATCTCACAAGCCTTTCTACTCAAGTATATTACCATACATATACAATATAACTTTATCATTATATCCTAACATGGATATATATTACCATAGAGACAGCAGCTCAGATAATTACTGTCTTTGTTTCATCAAAAGTTCAGAAAAGAAAGTTATTAATATCTTATTTTCAGTTTCTGCCCTATGATTTCCACAAAATTATTGGAAGTGTTATTCTCACCTCTCAGCTAAGAAATTATTCATGCAAAATCTATTGTCACAGGTTTGTTAATATGCAGTCGGGCATTATCTAAAATATTTTAAAAAAATAACGTTAAATGTACATATGCAAAGTACTTCATCAGTCTGCTTTTGTTTAGAATCACCTGTTAATTGGAAATTTGAGTCTAATGCTTCTGGAGATTAAAAAAAGAATCCCAAAATATAATTTATCTAGAGTTAGTCTAGGCCCACCATAGCTGAAAGATTTGTCTGAACTATCCTCATGAAGACTCTGATCTCTCTAGAACAAATATTTTTATTCTCCATTAATCTATTAACCTGATCTCTCTAGAACAAATATTTTTATTCTCTATTAATCTATTATATTAATTATTAATTAATATATAAACAATGTATAAACATGTATTTATTCAGGTCTAGCTGCTATGGCACAGGTGGTAGAATGCCACTAAGCAATGCTGAAACCACATGCAAGTCCTAGATTTGGATCTCACATTGACCAGAAGATACTTGGGGTGTGCATGTGTGCCTATGACCCAGGTTGGGAGGCTCGGGGGAGGATCAGGGTGTGGAGAGAACCCATCGAGGGTATCTGTGTGTCTCTCTCTTACTCTCAGAAAATTCATTCATTCACTATTTGAAGGGACTTCAAAGAGTTTGTGTGAAAGTGGAATTAAAGCACAAATTTATGGGCCAGAATGGTAGTGCAGTGGTAGAACATAATACTATGTGAGGTAATCCCATAAGGTACAGTTCTGGGTTCAAGTCCAGCAATCTCCCTAAGTACACAAGGCATAGGCTTGCCCATGATCCAGGACTGACTGAAGGTGGCAGTGGACTGCAGCACCCAAACTGTGTGGGGGTTCTCTCTCTCTGTCTCTCACTCATGAGATTAAAAAAAAGGGTGAACTTGAAAAGTGTGATTTACCTTGGAACGACAAAAAAAAAAAATCCATGCATAGTTTTCATAATACATACTAATTTTAAGCAACATTTTAGAGATCCCTCATATATTGAGTATGTAAAGCATTTTATGAAGTCTGAACTTTGTACCAGATAGTAATTTTCCTTCCTTTTTGACCACACAGAAGCTCAGAATCAAACATGTATTATACCTTTAGTACATAAAAGACATAAGGGCTAGCACTTTGGATTTAATCTCATCCAGTTTTTATTTCAGCATCTGTGTTT
>NW_006159969.1:343147-350076 GCF_000334495.1 Tupaia belangeri chinensis | reverse complement strand
TATTTGATCATATGTAAGATTATCTAGTGATTATAGCTGAAATCTCAGAAGTTTAACACACACAATGGTTTATTTCTTGCTTATGTTCACTATGGGTTGGTAGAGGTTTCTTTTTTTTATTTAATTTATTTATTTTTTTTTCATACAATCACATTGTTTAGCTTACAATGTGAGCATTTCAATATGTGAACATCTCCCCAGTCCCATTGATCAAATATCTTCAACTGATAACACCACACCTCCCCATCCCGTCAATGCTCTACCTCTGTATCCCTCCTCCAAATGTCCTTCGTCAGGCCCCACTCCTCCACATACACCTCGTCTGACAGTCACACCCATCTCTTATGTTTGTAGAACCGTTAGTCAATCAGTTTCAGACTTAGAGTGCAGACATTCGGTATATGTTAAGTGGGGACATAGAGGTTTCTGTTCTATGTGTCACTCAGCAACCCAGACTAAAGCTTTACCACCTATAGATGCACTATCTAGAAAATGTAGTCTCTTTGGTCACTGTAGCAAGAGGAGAGAGCTTAGAAACATATACATGCTGTTTTCACAGTTTAAGCCATAAAGTAACATACAGTCATATGTTACTTAACAGTGGGGATACATTCTGAGAAATGCATTATTATGTGATTTTTGTCATTGTGTGAACATCATACACTGCACTTACACAAACCTAAATGGTAAAGCCTACTACAGGCCTAGGTTATATGGTATAGTCTATTGCTCCTAGGCGTCAAGTCTGTATATCATGTTACTGTACTGAATACTCTAAGCAAGTGTAACAGAATGGTAAGTATGTGTGTATCTAAACATGGAAAAGGTATATTAAAAATATGGTATGAAACAAAAAATGCTATCCATGTATAGGGCACCTACCATGAATGGAGCTTGTAGGATTGGAAGTTGCTCTGGGTAAATCAGTGAGTGAGTAGTGAGTGAATATGAAAGCCTAGGACATTATTATACACTACTGTAGACATTATAATTACTGTACATGTAGGTTACACCAAATTTCTTTAAATGTTTCTTTCTCCAATAATAAATTAACCTTAGTTTACTGTAATTGTTTGCTTTATAAGTGTTTTACTATATCTTAAACTTTTTGACTCTTTTGTAATAGACTTACAAGCTCTATAAGCTTGAAACATAGCTTAAAACACTAACACATTTTATAACTGTAAAGGAAGTTTTTTTTATATCTTTATTTCCTATGCTTTTTTCTAACTTTAAGTTACTTCTTTATTCTAACTTTAATTTAAACATTTCTTGTTAAAACTAAGGTAAGGGTATATCATTAGTCTAGGCTTACACAAGGTGAGCACCACTAACATCACTGTCTTGCATCTTCACATCTTGCCCTATTGGAAGGACCATGATGAACAAAGTAACATGAAATTGAGCCAAACACAAGATAAAATGATACATTCAAGAGACGTGGTAAACATGAGGTATATGAGGCTGTTGTCAGTGTAACAAGGACATTCTTTTACAGTAATTTTTTTTTATAAATTTACTCTAAAATAACAATAAATGTATAGTATAGCAGATACATAAGCTGGTAACATAGTTGTTTACTATTGCTATCAAGTATTATGTACTATAATTATGGGTGGTACACTTTAATAAGATGGAGGTGCAGTAGGTTTTCATACCATCATTACCACAGGCATGTGAGTAATGCATTGTGCTATAATGTTATGATGGTATGAGGGCTACTAAGTTACTGTCACTAGATAATTGTAAATTACGATCTTATGGGACCACCATTGTGTATGTGGTCTGACAGTGACTCAAATCATTATTCAGTGTGAGTGTACTCTATAATTTTTATTTTTTTAACCAAACTTGCTGTAAGACCCTCACACAATTGCAATAGCATCAGGAAATATAAGGGTTCAACTGGAATACTTAGTGAGCCTATTTCCTCTGTTTCAGTGCATTTTTGATAGATTTTGAGAAATTCTTTTAGAATGAGATGGAGTTTAAGTTAGTATAGACATTTTTGTAGGTCAGAAATGGAAAAGTGTTAGCAGTTTTATATGAGGGGTCTTCCAAAAGTTTGTGGGAAATGTATAGGATGAGAAAACCTAGTGAGGTGGTGTTGTAGCCTAGTGATTAAAGGAATCAGATCTTGCCGGACTGACTGCATTTGGAGTCTGGGGCCCAGTGGTTTGAAAAACATCCTGGGAGCATGTGCATGTATGCCCCCAAATTCCCATGGAATGGAGAAAGAAGGAGAAGGCACTGTGGTATGACCACATCCTGAGGTGGTGTTGTAGCCTAGTGATTAAAGGAATCAGATCTTGCCGGACTGACTGCATTTGGAGTCTGGGGCCCAGTGGTTTGAAAAACATCCTGGGAGCATGTGCGTGTATGCCCCCAAATTCCCATGGAATGGAGAAGGAGAAGGCACTGTGGTATAACCACATCCCATTGGGGATGGGGGTGGGGGGGGTTCTTTCTTCCTCTCTCTCTGTCTCTCTCAGGTAAATGCATGTGCCCTGTGGTGATTAAAAATAAAAAAGAGGGGGGGAAAGCTATGCATTATTTCAATTTGTCTTTTGTACCCAATTAACTTGGTGAAAATTTTATTTTTTTCCTCAACTTTTCAAAGTTCTCTCAGATAGTTCAGCCTAATATATAAATGTGTAATGTAATAAACACTTTTCTGGGTTAACACTTTTCTTGCCCTCAAGAAAGAGACTGCATATGAGCAGAATGGAGCCTGAATACAAATAATGACAATTCCAAGGAAGAAGTGATGTGACAGAGGTACATGCAAAGTTCAATGGCATTAGAAAGTGTGACTAGTTATGCGAGAGCTTGTTAAGGGAAGCGTCAGTTGTTAATTGTCATAAGGAAGAGAAAGTAAATAACTTCTAGACATAAGGAATATTATGCAGAGAAGTAGACAAAGAAAACATCATGTTTAGAAAAGCCCACGAATATAGAATAAGTCAAAGTCTAGATTTAGAGGTCATAAATAAAGACAAGATCAGACTAAAGACAATCTTGTATGTCATGCTAAGAAATTTTGACTTTTTGCTGAAGACAGCTTGAAGTTAGTGAAGGCCTGGCATCATAGGGTCTGATCTACCTTTTGAGGGTGAGGAAAAAATTAGCTTGTAGAAAATCTTTGACATTCTAAAGATTTCTTAGATCAATTTGTGTACCTTTCACAAAGTGGAGAGGTCCTTTCAACTTTACCCTATAAAATCTTTCAACCTTATAGTAATGACATAAAAATCTGGGAGGAAAGAAAATGTCTGTGTATGGCATAGGCCAAATCTCTGATGAATATTAAGGGGAAAATATCTGGAGTGAAAATATTTAACATGGTTCTAGTTTATCACATAAACCTGGTACATTGACATTTCTGAGGTTCTTGCAAGAGTCAGAAAGAAATACTGTTTTAAGAATCTTAAGAGTTATCTGGGGCCTTAGAGGTCTCAGGGTCTAATCTTATTTTCTACATGAGAATTTTCCTAACATTTAATAAACTTTAAAGTGGTCACGAGTTTCATGCTTGAATAATCCCTTGAGCAACTAATTTATTCTCAAGATAGCTCATTCCATTAAAAGGAAAAATGTTTTGCTGTTATTTACCATTACTAAGAAAAAGTTTAAAAACAGGAGGAAAAAAAACTCAAGCTGACTAGTAGCTTTAAATTGAGTCTTATCAATTTTAATCTAAGTACCTCTAAAGATACATGATTCACCATAATGAAAAAAAAATGTTTGAAATTGTAATGAGCAATAACCTCCTCAACCTTCTAAAAGCTTGATATATTGGGGAGATAAATCAGGTCAGTATAAAAATAAATCTCTATACTGACCTCTTAAATGTAAAAGTTGAATAGTGTAAGAATGAAAGAATATTTCAAAGCTTTAACCAGTTCTTCAGACCTATGTTTGAACAGTGACAATAAAGGATCTTCGGATATATAGATGCTGTGGATATTCCATCAGGAAGGGCAGTGGCTCTGCTTAATACAATGAAGGGGATTATATAGAGCAGGGATATCTGAAGGTGGTCAGCCTTCCATCTTCCAATGTCGGTAATGCTTGCAAATACCTCATATGGCTGAGGATGTAGAGTTTTCAATCAAGTTCCATTAGCCCTGTAAAAATGTGAAGATTCCTCTCAGTATTTTGCAATGGCTTTTGTTTTTATGTATGATGTAATTTAGATGTCAACTAAAGTAACCTAATATTTGACACTGAAATAAAAATTTCTCAGAATAAAACTGGAATGCTTTAGGATCCCTAAAGTATTGCCAAATCTCTTCTGAGATTCAAAGTGGCATGAAGGCACTTGGTTTCTCCATTCTAGGAGAACGACTGACATTGTAGTCATATTGAAAATGTCCACTGGAGAGGCAGACAGGTGTCATGGTGGTTAAGGGCGCTGGACTCCCACATGGCTGACTGCAGTTCAAGTCCTGGACTTGGTGGCTTGCTTTCTCACCGTCCTCCCTACCCGACTCTGTCCCTCTCTGGCCCAATTTAAATGAATTAATTAAAGTTAAAAAAATTTGAAAACCTGATCTTTTTCACATCACGCATCCTCACCATAGGTGATACCGCCCATAAGAGAGTGAAGATTTGTTCACAATAGGAAAAACAAAAAAGTGTTACTTTCTTTTGTAGTATACAGAAACAGACATGAAGTACAGATGTGAAATTTACATTTCATAGGAAAACAGTAAGAAAAAAATGTCTAAAAATGCTTCTTAAGGCTTCTGACTGCATTACCTTTATGTAGACTAATGTGTAGATAGCATCTCAGCATGTGGTAGAGTATGGTGGCCCTACGTGGGAAGGAGTATTTATGACTTTCCTCAGTCATGCAATGCTATGGACTTCTGCTTTCCTGACATTGGCTAATTTTATAGATCGCTTCTCTATTGCATCCATGCCATCCCTGCTTCTTTCAGTGTCACCTAAATATGCTCGGTATTCCTTTTCCCATCCCTTTAAAGGAGATTTAAAAAAAAAATCCTTCATTAATTTTTTTTCCAGTTAGTTCATAAACACGAGAATTATGGTACTGAATTAAGATGAAAATATTATTTTCTTCATGAAGCCCTCCTATTCTAAATCATATCTATTTAACCCCTACCACTAATTTTTGCACCTCAAGAATTATTTCTTATTTTCCCTATGGTCTAAACTTCCTGGTTTCAGAAGCCATGATCTTATTCATCATCTTTTGTCCAAAGCCTTAACTGATACCATCACAACTGTGTATAAATCTGGGGATACAGTTCAGAGGGAAGGAAGCTGGGAGCAAGAGAACCTTCTATATAAATTTTAAAACTAGTCAAATTTGAGCTGAATAATGACTAATGATAAGATTTGATTAAAATGTAGTCATCCTGTTAGGGCAAGTATAGTGTATATTTATTCATGATATAACAGATTCGAGTCAATTTGTCCTGTAAATTGTAAAAAGGACAATGGGACATGAAAATGAGACAGAACGAGAAACACATGTGCATAATTTTCCTGAGAGACAGAGATGCAGAGATGGTATACTCCGAGCAGCTTTCACAAGGCACCACATGCAGTTGCAGGTGAATAGTCTAATTCGGTTCTGCACAAGTAGTACATTTTAGGGATCACTCTTTATCCTGTCTCTCTTTGATCTCCCTCGTATATCTACCCTATTTCAGTTCCGTGTCCCTCTATACTGCTTCCTAGAAAGTCTGCAGTCTTCAGAGCCCAATTCTTACTGCTCCTCAGTTGAATTCATTTAAGCACATTCACGGAGTGCTTTCTATGGCTCAGGCTGTCTGAAAGGCATGGGGAATACACAGACGTATAACACGCTCCCTGCTTTCGGGACGACTTCATAGAGGAAATGTTTTTGAACTTGGCTTTGAAGAATAAATCAGATATGAGATCAGGACAAGGAAGGGAGGAAAGGCATTTCAGGCCACGGAGCAGCATATGCAAGAGCAGAGCATGGAGTCAGGGGCACGAACTGTATGTCCAGAATACTCAATTGACATTTCATTTTTTCTTTTTAGAGATTTTTGCCACCAGATTTTTCTGGTGCATTTGTTCACCAGAAAGAGCAGCAGAGAGAGAGAGACAGTGAGAGGGATGAGAGAAAGCAGCCCCCAGTGAAGATAACCACACTGCAATTCCTTCTCCTCCATCCTCCCCTGGGACCTAGGGCATGCACACATACATACCCGGTGTGATTATCAAGCCACCAGGCCCAGGTCTTGAACTGCAGTTGCCCATGTGGGAGTCCAGCAACATAACTACTATACCATCTGTTGGCCCCGATATTTCACTCTTTACCATAGGAGAAATATGATGACTACAAATATTCATGATAACACAACTAGGACTTATACTCTGTTGGTTGCCTAAGAAAAATCTGCCTTTTCAGGCTCTTTACTTCTAGTGGCTGTTTCCTCTGCCTTCCAGCTCTAATCTTAAATATTCTGTTATTTGTCTTCTAATCCCAATTAAGGATTTTTCTCAGGGGAGAAGATTCTTTTTTTGGTACCAACCAACAATTACTGTAGCTAACTATCTTACATTTATAAAGACAGTTATGCCTAATGACATCAAATATAGCTCACATACAATTGTAGTCATGTCCTACATGATAATCAGTCACCAACAGCTCGTAGGATGGTGGTCCCATAAAATTATGTCAATAGCCTAGATTTTAAGTGGGGTATGCCATCTAGATTTGTGTGTAAGTATATTCTATATTATTTGCACAGTAAAAAAAATCACCTAATGACATATTTGTCAGGATATATCCTGTTGGCAAATGATATATGAATGTAATTGTCAAAGCAAATATTTGGTGGCATATTTAGAATAGACTCAAGAATTGAACAAGTTATTCACCATCTCTGTGCATCATTTTTTTTCACTTTTTTTTTTTTTTCAGTTTA
>NW_006159969.1:310108-343137 GCF_000334495.1 Tupaia belangeri chinensis | reverse complement strand
AGAGAGAGAGAGAAAGAGAGAGAGAGAGAGAGAGAGAGAGAGAGAGAGAGAGAGAACTCACTAACTCACTCCCCAGGAGGGATGGCCATACCACCAATCTCTTTCTCTTCCATTCTCTTAGTATTTGCGACACTCATGTACACATACCCAGCATGATTTCTAAGTCCCCGGGTCTGGGGCTTGAGCTGTGCAGTTGGCCCTAAGTGGTCCAGCCTTCTGAATCTCCATGCCACCTGCTAGCCCATCATTTTTTCACTTTTAAAATAATAACTCTCTCAAAGGTTAATTTTGAAAATTGAGATAAGTCTTATAAAGCACTTCTATTGGTTACTTTTTATTGGCTGTCTTTCCTCCCCACTATATTCCATCCATGTCTGTTCTTCTCCAAGCTTTTTTGTGCCCCAAGTTCAACGCCTACACATTGTATTGCCCTGATTTCCTAATTTCCAATCACTTTTAATCAAGTCAAGGCAGTAACAGAAAGTAAGTGAGAAGGAGAAGTAGTAGTTGGTCTTCCTTCTTCTCCTCTTCCCTGCTCCAGTGCTTTCATTCTGACCCTCTTCCTCTGAATTATGGCCCCTCAGCCATGGTGCCAGCTCTCACTGGGACCTACAAACACTTCTGCCTCTAGTCAGCCTTTATTTCTCCACTTTTATTCTTCTTATGTTTGCTTTACACACATGTCCAGAGTTTTTAACTGTGTTATTGAGAGGAATGGGGAGAAGTGTATCCATTCCATCTTGGTCAATCAGCTTAATTTTTGGGTGGGGGGGGGATAAAAAGCTCATTTCCTAGGTTGAAGGTCTGAATGGACTTTCTGTTTCTGTTTCCCTGAAAATTTAGCAGGTTAGGTAGACAGCATCTTAATTACTCAGATTTTCCAGAAGAGAAGAAAAGAATACACATTTGTAATCTGGGAGGACTCTTAAAGACAGCCAGTGACCTTCCTCTGGTGACCTTCTCTTTAGTTAAAGTCTTGCTTCTGTGGTAGCATGAAAAGGAGAGGACAGAATATCTTTCTCTGGCTACTTTCAACAGAGTTGTAGTTCGTATGTTATAATCAGGGTCCATGGAGTAAGGAAGAGATTATTCTTTCTATAATCAGTCATTAAGGGGAGAAAGTCTTAATTTGCATATTATCTCAAAAAACCCATGATTTTTGGAAAATCCATGTCATGATACCATACGCTAATGAGATGACAATCATTTAGAGTGTGTTGGAGATTGCCTATTTGGCACTGATGGAGCCATAAAATTTTATAGCATGGTTTTATTCTATAATCTTCTATGCCAACAGGATATTCTTGTCTACTACTCCTGCCTCACCCGTGTTCCTGAGGCATTATTCCCGAGCAACCTCATTCCTAAGAGCACAAAGGCTACACTCTTCAAACTATCAAGGTAAATAGTTTCTGGGGAGAAAGTGTTTCACTCTGCAGCAACGCTGGGAAGAAACAGCACAAGTATTAGTGACACCAATAAAAAAAAATGACAATGATACAGGAAGAGATTCTATTACTGGAGATGAAGATGAAGACAGAACTTAGAAAAAGAAGTTCTCAACTCAGCACCACGCAAGTCCACGAGGCTCTTTGTTGCGCTGTACCTCTTCCTATTCCAGGTGAGAAAGTGCACATTTTCAAATACCATAAAAAAGGCTGCAATACTTGAGGTTCCCTCTGACCTATATTTTGTGATGACCTTTCAACGTTCTTTCAGAAAACCACTTACTGAATGTCTGCAATCATCTTTTCTATTTGAATTTGCTGTTACCTAAAGGATATATGCATTCTTAGCACATTGATCCAATAGCTCACAAAAATAGCTTTCTCTCTTTCTCTCCTCTCTCTCTATCTTATTTTGCTTGTTTGGGGAAGTTGAAAACAATGTGACAGAGCTGACCAAATGTATCCATGCAATGTTTACAACTGTACTTCATTGTAAAATCTTCTAATTCTTGTCTGTGTTTATTATCAATTGCAGCATTGCCGAATAAAATGTAAAGCTCTCAAATATATTTATTCTTTATTGGGATAACAAAATCGACCCTATAGGCCTGAAAACTTATAACAAGAGTGTACAACTTGTCTTCTTGAAGGAGTAAAAAAAATGTATGATTTTTCTATAATTATAGTTCCAAAATGCTTTAAAATGTTTCCATTGCATGGGAGAGAGAGAAAGAAAGGTAGAGATACAGCACCCTTAATAGAGTCCTAATGCTGCAATCCCTGCCTCTATTGGCCCAGATTATGAGCACACACATTCCCAGTGTATTCAGGGAGGCACAGGGACAAATACTCATGTGAGTTTACCCACTGGGCCATCATCCAGTCCCAGTGATACATACTGCCTAATAAATGGCATCAAATTAGGAATCATAAAAAGGAGAGCCCTACAGTCCACATGGTAATGGTGTGAAAACCATTTAGAATGTAGAGTCAGCACAACATAGGTAAAAACCTAGATGCAGGGCCAGCAGGTGGCATGGAGGTGAAAGCAGCTGAATCCCACAAGACCGACAACAGTTAGAGTCCCGGACCCTGCAGCTTAAAAACAAACAAACAAACAAACAAAAAAAACAAAAAACACTGGATGCATGTGCATGCATGCCCAGAATCCTGAGAAGAGAATAAAGGAGAAGAAATTAAGGTGTGGCCATCCTCCACGAAGGGTGATTTCTCACTTTCTTTATCTCTATCTCTGTCTGTCTGGTGAGCACATGTGCCCTATAGCAAAAATCTCTTAAAAACAAGCAAACAAAGAAACAAACACAAAAATGGCTGGTGCATATGTGTGCATACCTGATATCCCCAAAGAAGAGGTGGTAGAGAAGAAATGGCAACATGATCTTCCCTGTCTGGTGAGCACATGCTCTCTCTCTCTCTCTTGCTCTTTCTCTCTCTCCAGGGAGAACATATGCCCTCTAGCAAATATATATGTAATAAATATATATAACATCAAATTTATATATAATTTCTAAACTACAGATTATGACACCCATACTTGAGCTAACAGACCTGTATGTCTCTCTCCAGTGAGCACACACAGCCTATAGGAAGAAAAAATTCTAGGTTCAGTTCTTTTGATCTTAGGCAAGTTAACTTTCCTGAATCTAAGGTTTTTTCTTATCAGTAAAATGGGATAAAGAAGTCTGCCCAAAGTGTCAGAAAGATTTTGTGAGAATCAAATGGTGAAATGTAATGAAAGTACATTATAAACTGAAAAGCAAATATAAATGTAATATTAGGTAGTTGTTCACCAACACTTGTATTTAAAAGCTTTCTAGTGATCATTATTAAGGTTAGGTTTTTATTTGTTTTGTTTTTAACAAAGTTATTGAAATATAGCTGACACAATAAACTATACTTCTATTTTTAACAAAGTTATTGAAATATAGCTGACATAATAAACTTTACTTCTTTAAAGTGTATAACTTATTTAGCTTTGATCTGTGTGTGTGTGTATATATATATATATATTTGCTATCGGGTTTATGTGCTGACTAGAGAGATAGAGACAGAGAGACAGAAAACAAGAAATCACCCCCCAGGAAGGATGGCCACATTGCAATCCCTTTTCCTTTTTTCTCCTCTCAAGGTTTTAGTCATGCATGCACATGTGCCTGGCATGACTTTTAAGCCGCCAGCTCCAGGACTTGAATCGTGATCAGGGATGTGGAAGTCCAACATTCCAACCACTATGCTACGTGCTGGGCCTGATCTGTGTATATTCTTACAAATTATGAAAACATTATACAAATCTATACAAAAATTTTCTCATCTCTTTCACAATCTCTTCCCTGCTCCTCTTTAACCTACCGCCATCGCTAGGCTAGTGGTAATCTGCTTTTGCATCTATAGACTTGTTTGTATTCTCTAGAACTTGTATAAATGGCATTATGCTTTGTGTATGCATTTGCTTTACACCATGGAGTTGCAATGTTCAAGTTCCTGTCTTACTCATCAGGTGATGTTTCCCAATCCCATCTGACCTTTCTGACCTTTTAATGAGAGAAAACCAAGGAATGAAACAGGGCCCTAGAATACTCAAGGAAAGGCTATTAACATTACAACTATTTAAGACATATCATCTGGATTGTAAAAATGTCTGAATTGTATTTTAAGACAATGCTACTTTGAGAGTAAGTATAGTAAAGGAGATAAACCAACAAAAATGGAAATGTGAAGATATAAATACATTCACTGCAAATTGAAACAGCAAAAATAACTGAAAAGATTTTAAGTGCTCACTAGCAAGTGATTGATTAAATAGCAAGTTACAACCATGTAAAGACAAACTCTGCATTCACTGCCATTAAGAAATGCTGTGAATGTAGAATGTTTCCTGGAAGGACAACCATCTGAATGTTGATAGTGGCTCTTTTTACATCTAGGTGATGGGATTAACCTTAGTGATGATGATGATGATGGTGGTGAACAACATTCTCTAAATAAATAAACTATTTTAAAAAACAACTAACATTTTCTTTTAAAACAAATAATTTCACACACACAAAAAATCCCCAATAGTATGAAAAAGTGCTGCTGTACCAGCCAGATCTATGTTAAGTTATAGGATATATTTAAAGACGTAAGCTTGGAGAAATATTTACAAGGAATTATATATAAAACTGTTAACAATAATTATCTCTGAATGATAAGACCATCCCTCTTATTTTAAAAATTTCTGTATGATCAGTATACCTTTTAACCTCAATCCAATATCAGTGGGGAAAAAAAAGACAAACAAAAAACCTTCTGTCTTGGGACCAGCAGATGGTGTAATGGTTAGGTTTCTGGACTCCCACAGAGTCAGCCGCAGTTTGAGTCCCAGACCCCGGGGCTTAAAAATCTCACACCGGGTGCCTGTGTGTGCATGCCCAATATCCCAAGATGAGAATGGAGGAGAAAGAATTGCAGTGTGGCCATCTCGCCCTGGGGGATGATTTCTTGCTTTCTGTCTCTCCATTGAGCACACACTGCCCTGTAGCAAAAATATCCAAAAAAAAAAAAAAAAAAAAGAACCTTCCATCTTGAAAGGAAAATAGAATGAAAAAGCATTCTAACTTTGCTCCTCAAGTAAATAAGGTAAAAGAATAGTTCTGTTAAGTTCTGACAAAAGGGAAGAAAAAGTTTTAACTAATCCTGGTGTAATAATGGATATTTCTATGCCTCAAGGTTCTATTCCTACTCAGTATTTAAAAGATTCTCTATATATAAAATGGTTATTTTTGACACAGAAATGCCAGCAATTGTCACAGTATAGGAAATCAATATCAAACTCTCTAATTACTACATTAAGAAACTTATTTATTGTAATGAATTCTCTAGTGCTATTGAAGAACTAGTGAATTTAATAATAGTATCTATTCATAGTCAGTTATTGACCCCAAACTGTCAAGTCACTTAGAGCAAGAATATAGGGCAAATGATAACTTGTTAGAGAAGTTACAAGTATGCATAGTCGCTTTCTATTTTATTTAAACCCACGAAAGAGATTTTTAATATCTTAAAGTTAGAAAGACATTTTTAAAATGAAGTTAAAACATTCTCACAAGGTGAAGAATTTGAAAAGGCATGACTAAATCAAGCTTTAGCCTCAATCCTTACTGAGGTAAGGTGTGAAATTTAAAGTCATCTTTTGATAGAGACAAAAATCAAACAATGACATTAGAAAAATTTTCAGAACTGAGTGCTATATTGCGAAGAGTTCTAGGAGATGTGAAAAATAACATCTTCAGGGACAAGGCCCATCTCTTACTTCCTGTGCATTCTCATCTTCTAGCTAGTAAAGAACTGTCAGTGGCTGAATAACAAACTGTGGAATTCCTGTCTAAATGACTAATCTGCTGAATAGTATGGTGATGGGACAGTGGCACTGCTTGTAGTTACTAAGCTGTTTTTCTTTTCTTTTCCTTTTTTTTATATATAGAGAGATTTTTGCTATAGGGTGTGTGCACTCCCTAGAGAGACAAAGAGACAGAAATGAAGAAATCAGCTCCCAGTGGAGATGTCCAAACCACAGTCCCTTCTCCTTCATTCTCCTCTTGGGATTTTGGGCACACATTTATATGTGACTGGCATGAGTTTCAAGCCTCCAGGTCTGAGACTCAAACCATGGTCAGCCATGTGGGAGTCCAGCCACATAGCCATTGTGCTATCTATTGGCCCACCAAGGGTGTTTTCTTTTCAATCTACTCTAATTAAGCTTTCATTCTTACTATTCCATTGAAACTACTTTTGCCAAATTCAGTGATCCTAATTTACATAATCTGCTCTTTAACAGTTTTGGGTAGACTGGATTGCTCTATCCTTCCTGAAATTCCCTTTGCTTTTCCCCACATTTCTTGGGCCTGTCTAACTGCTCTTTCTTGGTCTCCTTTGTTGGACTGCCTTCTTCCAATTGATATGCACATATTTGTGGAATGCAGACACCAAACTTAGCACTTTCCCTTATTTTTTTCTTCTCACATTTCAGCTCAACTGCATGCTGAGGACTTCTATATGTATATGCACAGTCATACTCTCTCCCCTGTTTCTAAATTCAGCTCAACCGTCTACTTGACTTCTCCGGCGTGATTTCTAATAAGCACTTCAAATTTAACATACCCCCAAAGAGAATGTTTGATTTCTAAATCTTCCTCCAAACAAATCTCTCTTTTATTCCAGTAAAGGTCACTACCTTCCGCCCACTTTCTTGAGTCAAATATAAAAGTCATCTCTGATTCCTTTTTCTTTCCCTCATTAATTCACAACCACCCTACCTTTAATTCATGGTAGAGTTGAAAAGATGTACGCACCCTTTTTTTGCCTCTCTGTCTCCCAACTCATACTTTTGTTCAAGCCATATTTTTCCTACATCAAAATAAATTTCTCCTAATTAGTGCCCATGTTTCGACTCTTTCCATCCACATCAAAATCTATTTTCTGCAATGGAATAATGACATTTTAAAGTTGTACATTAGAGACTATTGCTCAGCTTAAAAGCTCTGATGGATTTTTCCACTTAACTTATAATGAAATAAGTGACTTTTACCAAAGCTCCCAAGGGCCTTTATGATCTTGTTTCTGCTCACCTTCCTAGTCTAATATCCTAGAATTATCTTCTTTAACTATGCTTTGTAGACCCCTCTGCTCATTATATTTTACAAGCCTGATTCCATCATAGATTATTTGCATTTGCTATTATTTCTGCATAGCACATGTTCCCTTCCCCCACTCTCCTTTTCAAGACAGACCTTTATCTTAGAATTTACATGTCACATTCCCAAAGAGGCATTCCCCAATTATCCCATGAAAAATATCTTCCATCTCTTTCCAGTTATTCTTTATCGCACAAACAAATTTGGGGTTATATTTACATAATTATTGTGAAAAATTATCTTGTTTATTCATTAATTTACTTATTGCCTGGTTCCATGACTAGAATGTATGCTCACTGGGCATCTTCATCTTCTATTTCCATTAAATTAGTGAACTTTGTCATATTTTTATGTAAGAAAACTTCATTCAAAGGAGAGGAGGAAAAAATATGTGAACACTTATTTATTTATCTATCTAACATTTACTTATTGCCAGGTACAATGCTATGTACTGAATATCTGATGATGAACAAAACCAATTTAACTCTGGATACATTGAGCAATGAGATAATTTAAATCGGGAGGGTCAAGAAAGTCTCTGATGAAATATTATTTTAGTTTAGATTGAAAAATAAATAGGGGATGGTGGAAGAAGTAGACATGTGGATAGTGATTCCAATGAAGTAATCATCGAGACTTTACAAAAGCTTATAACAAAATTTTAAATTAAATACTACCAGGAAGGGTGTTTATGAGTCATACAAATAAGAGGTGATAAAAGTCATTCTAAATAATTTCTTTAATCTTAACCTTAGTATCCTTCCTCCCAAGGGGACTTCGTTGTGATTCCTGTACTGAAATTTGCGACTCACTTCCACAGTATTTTTCCCACCATAGACAATGCCCAATACCACAGCATCTGGTAGGTAGGTTCTACTACCTTCATAGCAGGACTGCTGCGCAGTAACCTGCTCCTTTTTCAGAGACCTTCCTATCTGTGTCTCAATTAAAGATGGTAGTGTTTTTTTGGTTGCTGTCATTTTACATTTGCAGTGCTTCAAATGAGTAGTATCCCTAGGTGTAAAATGTGCTTCCTCCAGAGGCTTGCCGGGCAAGGGCTGCCTCCTTTGTGGGAGAAAATGCACTCTGTATTAACTTTTCACTTTTGGGGACCAGCAGTTGGCGTAATGGCTATGTTGCTGGACTCCCATGTAGTAGACCACAGTTCGCGTCCCGGACCTGGTGTCTTAAACTCACGCCGGGTGTGTGTGTGTGCATGCCCAAGATCCCGAAAGGAGAATGGAGGGGAAGGGATCTCGGTGTCTATCTCTCTGTCTCTTTCTCTCTCTCTGTCTGGCGAGCGCACATGCCCTATAGCAAAAACCTCTAAAAAAAAAAAAATTCACTTTTGGAGGGAATGTCTCACTGTGTCTGTGAGAAACTGGACCCTAAAAGTTTTCAGGTGTAACAAGCCATTGAAACTTTGTAGAATTACTACCTTGCTCTCTGAAGAGCTATAAACTTAGCAAAAAATAAAGTATTAACCAGGGGAAAAATCATCTTGAAAATGATTTGGTCATATGAAAAACTGCTATGTTAAGGCAATCAATTATCAAAGTATAAAATGGCACTAACACTAATTATAATTATAAAATATGATATATGAAGACAAACACTAGATGTCAAAACATGACTAACAGATTAATTAGAGAGGGTAATTATGGTTTTTTTTTCTCCCTAACATTTCTTGGATTGCTTCTTAAACTCCTGCTCAAAAAAGTAAGTTTTTACACGACTCTAGCAAATAAGCAACAAAATTGTCACCCATTAAATTTTGTGAATTTCTTTCTTGTCTAGGTGATCCATATTTCTTTAATCTCCTTATTTACCAGCTCAGTATATTTTACATATTCTACTAATTTTCAGCATTACAATAACCTTGTATTTGTTCTCTAACTTTTTTGGCTGATGGCTTATTTTGTGAATATGATTGCATATCCTTTTGGGGAGTTGGTTAAGATTTCGAGGGGTTGAGGCCAGCAGATGGCATAGTAGTTAAGTTGCTGGACTCCCACACGCCCGATAATTGTTTGAATCCTGAACCCAGTGGCTTAAAACTCATGCCAGGTACATGTGTTTATGAGCCCAAGATCCCAGGAGGAAAATGGAGGAAAAGGGATTGTGGCATGGTCATCCTCCTCTGGGGTGTGATTTCTCTCTTTCTGTCTCTCTGTTTCCCCAGTGAATACACACACCTTTATAGCAAAAATCCCCTCCCCCCAAATAAAAAACAAAAAATGATTTGGAGTGGATGGTGAGATAAAGACTCCTTTTACTTCTCTCTCTCTTTTTACCTGACCTAAATCTCTACATTTTGATTGGTTGGTTAATTGATTGATTGCCAGAGCATATATGTACTCATGAGAGAGAGAGAGAAATAGGGGAAGCACCTCTGACAAGGTGTGGTCATGCTGCAATTCTTTCTTCTCTATTTTTTCATCCTCTCAGGACCTGGGCACACATACATGCACATTCTGAGAGTGTCTCTCATGCTGCTCAGGCCAGGACTCCAATTGCGAGTCAGCCATGTGGGGTCCAACTCTCAATTTACAGCACTTAACCACTGCACTACGGGACTACGGGCCTGGCTTCTAAATCTCTATGAAGCGTCTCCATCCAAGTGTCAAAACCACTTTATCATGTCTGATTTGCCAGTTTTCTTCTTGCCGTGTGCCACTAATAGTCTAATGAATCAGGTGTGTGTGTGTGTGTGTGTGTGTATGTGTGTGTGTGTGTATAATCTCCAGGTGATAAAGATACTAGTTTAATGAATTGACCCATAGCATTAGCCCTGGAAGTATCCTCCCAGAGAAGCTGGGAAGACATGGCTAGACTGGGGAACAAATCGAAGGAATTAATTCTCATAGAAAACCCTTAAGTGAACCAAATGGTGGTCATCCATGAAATAAGTCTCATAGTGAGATTGGTAGTTTCCCAGCTCACCACTTGTGATCATGTGATAATGATGTTACAAGATTTATCGAATAGTTAATACTAAATAACTATCTGAAACCTCCTGGCTGTGAGACATATGGAGTTTAAATATTATAAAGTCAAAACTTGATACAATAAATATTATAAACATAAGAAATTTTCAATTTTCAGAATTATACCAGAATTAAGGCACTCCTGGCCTGAACTAAGAAACAGTTGCAAACTTTGGGGAAACAAAAAGGAGAGGCTGACAGAGATTGGTCTAATATTAGCAACATCGAGTTGAGACTACTTATTGAATCTGCTCTGACCTGGCTACTTTAATTTCCACGATCTCATCTTATAGCCCTACAAATGAGGATAAAGGAATTTTTTTTTGAGAGAGAGATTTTTGCTATAGAGAATATGTGCTGGTCAGAAAGACAGAGAGAGACAGAGACAGAAAGTGAGAAATTACCCGCCCCCAACCCCGAGAAGGGATGACCACTCCACAAACCCTTCTCCTCCATTCTCCTCTTGAGATTTTTGGGCAACACACACACATGCTCAGGGAGAGCTTCAAGCCACTGTGTCCAGGACTCAAACCACCATTGGCCATGTGAGAGTACAACACCTTAACCACTATGCCTTCTGCTGGCCCTAAGATTTTGTTTTGGTCTTGTTCATTCTTTAGTGTTTTGTTATAAGAAATACCTTAAACATGTAGTTTTTATGTTATTTCATTTTCAATGTATTTCTTTGTAATTCATTGTTTGACATCGTAACCTCCATGTTGGTGGTGAAAATCTAAGACTTACACAGAATAAATAGCTTGCTCAAGAAGCACAGGGTTGGAATTTAAACTTGGATCTTTCTGACTTAAAATTGCTCATCTGACATGTGTCTAGTCTCCTACTGCAATTATCTAGTAACATTATTCAGTAATATCATATCTGTCCTCTCTGCTTCTGCCCCAGTGACTTAGTACCTACCAGGTCCTCCAGTTCCTATTGGAAGCTAGATTTCCTTCCTTATATCCATTCCTTGGATGTTCTTTAGCCACAGATCTTCTCTACTTCTTCAATACTCAGAGTTGGTTGATGGCCTGCACCTTGGATTAATCATGACTGATAATGATTGGATCATTGTTAATTACTTGGATCATTATTAATTACTTGTTCCATGTATTCTTAGATAAATAGGAGATATAAACCATGAGCTCTATGGTTTATTACCATTGTGTGATGGCTAATTTTATATGTCAAGTTGGCTAGGCTATAGTACCTAGATGTTTAATCAAACACTAATCTAGGTATTGTTGTAATGCTATTTTGTGATGCGGCTAACATCTATAATGAGTTGACTTTAAGTATAAGAGACTGTCCTTGATAATATGAGTGGGCCTCATCTGATCAGTTGAAAGCCTTAAAAACAAAAATTGAGGTTTTTCCTGAAGAAGTTCTGCAGAAGAACTACAGTGTCAACTTCCACCTACTTTCTAGTCCATTAAATTAACATATAGTTTTCAGACTCGGAACTATCATATCAATTCCTGCCTGAATTTCCACCTGACCTGCATAATTTGTACTTTCTATTCCTAATTGAACACTGCTTGCTATGGTATAGAAACTTCATTATTACATCATTTCCCAATGTCTGTCATGGCACTTATTTTGCTCCCGTATTCAGACTCACTGTCTGGATTCAATAAAGACAGTTTATTTGGACTTTCAGGCCTCTTTATCTTCAGAGGACCTATTAGTCCCCTCAAAACTAGTGCTGTATTTCCCTAACTTAGCCTATGCCTTTGTGTGTGCCATATTAATTATTGGGTTTGATGTCTGTCAAAGTAGGCATACTAGAAAATTCAAAAAAAAGGAGGTAGAATAACAACAACAAAAGTGCTGATTAGTAAATAGACAATCTGTTGATAAACTAATGTTTGAAGCATTTTTGGAAAAGTGGAAAGGTCGTAAATCTATAAAAATCCATGAGCCATAACTGTGTGACAGTGATTTGTTTATGCACAAAGAAAACACTTAACTCACTTAAGGAATTTAATTGAAGCATTATTCCTCCTTGTTGTTTATCATTTTCTATAATCTTAAAAATAATTCATAATACATCATCATCCAATTAAAAGGTTAATTAATCTAGGTTAACAGCAAAATATCATCATGATGCTGGTTGTTTATTAATTATCATTATATTTTTAGCCTATATAACTTCCAGACTCTGCTACATTTTAACAAAATTTCTGTAGATTGGTATAGCAGTAGATCTTGTGGTTCAATTAATTCCTTCAATTACACATTTTCTCATCGAATATCTATTGGGAACTTTTTTTTTTTTTTTTTAGAGAGAGAGATTTTTGCTATAGGGCACTTGTGTTTGCCAGAGAGACAGAGAGACAGAAAGTGAGAAATCATCCCTGAGGGGATGGCTGCACCACACTCTCTTCTCCATTCTCCTCTTGGGATTTTGGGCATGCAAGCACATGCGTCTTGCATAAGTTTTAAGCTGCCAGGTGTGGGACTTGAACCAAGGTCAGCCATGTGGGAGTCCGACAATGTAACCATTACAACATCTGTTAGTCATGGGAACTTTTGTTATAAGCATTGTGCCATGTGCACAGGAACCTGATTCTTCCTGCCTCTACTCCATGAACCAGGCTAAAGGAGATACAGTCCAGGAATCAGGCAGTGAAGTAAGTGTTACAGAGGAAGAGAGAGTGCTTTGAAAGCATGTGGAAGCATAGCTAAATTATACCTTAGAGAAGTAAGAACTAAGCTAGAAACTGGCAGATGTGTAAGTGCCTAGTGAAGAGGGAGATATATTTGCTCTAGAAAAAGCACTTATTGTCAAGGACAAGGGAAGAGAGTTTCTGAGGGATTCAGGAGAGTGAGAGATATACTTGGAGTACATAAAGCAGGGAAGGGGGGACAGAATTATGAAAGGAGGGTAGTAAGAAATGAAGCTGAAAACCTATTTATGGGCAAGGTTTTAGAAGCCATGCAACAGAGATTGAACTTGAGCCTAATGGTGATCTCAACTCTAAGGCTTTGCATCTTGACCAGCAATATTAGCATAGAAGCTTGTTCTGTGCTCAGAGAGAGGGTTAAGACAGACATAAGTTTTAAGCTGCCAGGTGTGGGACTTGAACCAAGGTCAGCCATGTGGGAGTCCGACAATGTAACCATTACAACATCTGTTAGTCATGGGAACTTTTGTTATAAGCATTGTGCCATGTGCACAGGAACCTGATTCTTCCTGCCTCTACTCCATGAACCAGGCTAAAGGAGATACAGTCCAGGAATCAGGCAGTGAAGTAAGTGTTACAGAGGAAGAGAGAGTGCTTTGAAAGCATGTGGAAGCTAAATTATACCTTAGAGAAGTAAGAACTAAGCTAGAAACTGGCAGATGTGTAAGTGCCTAGTGAAGAGGGAGATATATTTGCTCTAGAAAAAGCACTTATTGTCAAGGACAAGGGAAGAGAGTTTCTGAGGGATTCAGGAGAGTGAGAGATATACTTGGAGTACATAAAGCAGGGAAGGGGGGACAGAATTATGAAAGGAGGGTAGTAAGAAATGAAGCTGAAAACCTATTTATGGGCAAGGTTTTAGAAGCCATGCAACAGAGATTGAACTTGAGCCTAATGGTGATCTCAACTCTAAGGCTTTGCATCTTGACCAGCAATATTAGCATAGAAGCTTGTTCTGTGCCAGAGAGAGGGTTAAGACAGAAAAAAAAAAAATCAAACACCAAATGCATAAAAGCTTGAAGCAACTTACCATTGACATCTCCAACCCAAACAAACTTAACTCTGCAGTGCAAATGAAATAAAAATTTTTTAAGTCTAAGACCATAGCAGTACCCCAGTTAAGACTTACATAATTTCCAGAAGAAAAAAAATTTCTGAATTCAACAAGTTTTGTAGAAATTCTGATATGAAGACAAATTTCCACATTTACTGGAAAATCTAGGGATCCCAGGATCAAGAATAACTGACAACTTCTGAAAAATGGCAATATAATATTTTGTGTGGTGGTGATGATGTGGGGCTTCAAGGAATCAGATGAGAAGTGAGAAGTATTTTATAGTTAAGCAAGAGGTAGTTTAAAATTTAATATTTTTACTCCAAATGCCAATAGCTCAAAATACTGTCCTACCTAAACAGGAGGTAACTGAGAAACATTTGCAAAGTTCACAGGCATAGGCTTGCTAAAAGTTTGAGACTTAGTCATTGGACTAAAGAACACTTTCCATTTCCATACTTTAAAAAAGACTTACTGTACAACAATTCCTTTTATCCAGTACATTAGGTCCTATTTTCAAAAAATGTGTGTATATAATGACATATTAAGTGGCAAAAATTATAATTTGAAGAAAGAGCAAGATCAGAACCAAACACGGTAGAACTGTTGGAATTATCAGACTGGGAACTTAAAACAACCCATAATTAATATGCTAAGGACTACAATGGATAAAGTAGAAAACACACTAAGACAGATAGATAATGTAAGCAGAAATGAAACTCCTAAGAAAGCACTAAGGAGAAATTCTGGAGATCAAAAACAATGTGACAGCAACCAAGAATGTCACTAATGGGTTTATTAGTAGACTAGACATAGATGAAAAATCTGAACTTGATAGAAACCATGAAACTGAAAAGCAAAAATTACAGAGAATTAACAACACAGAACAGAATATCCAAGATTGTAGGAAAACTACAGAATGTCTGAGTACATGTAATGGGAGAACCAGAAGAAAAGGAAGAGAATAGAACTGAAAAATATTTGAGACAATAATGACAGGGTATCCCCAGATTAATGTCAGACATCATACCATTTACATAGGAAGCTCAGAGAACACCAAACAGGATAAAGGCTAAAAAAAAAAAAAAATACTACCCCTGGGACCAGCAGTTAGTGTAATGGCTATGTCGCTGGACTCCCATGTAGCCGACCGCGGTTCGAGTCCCAGACCCGGTGGCTTAAACTCACACTGGGCGCATGTGCGTGCGTCTATAAAAAAAACCCCCCCAAAAAAAAAAAAAAAAAACTCCCCCCGAGCGCTGTCTTTTTTTTTTTTTTTGAGAGAGGATTTCGCTATAGGGCGCGTGCACTCTCTAGACAGACAGAGAGAGACATAGAGACAGAAAGAGAGAAATCACCCCCCAGAGGGGTTGGTCATGCCGCAATCCCTTCTCCTCCATTCTCCTCTCAGGATCTTGGGCACGCACGCACACGCACCTGGCGTGAGTTTTAAACCACTGCGTCCAGGACACGAACCGCGGTCGACTACGTGGGAGTCCAGCGACATAGCCATTATGCTAACTGCTGGTTCCTGAGCATTGTCATTTTCATACTACAGCAAGTCAAAGATAAAGAAAAAAATCCTGAAAAAGTTCAGAAGAAAAATATACCATACCTGTAGAAAGACAAACCTAAGAATTATATCTGATTTTTCCTCATAAACCATGCAAGCAAGAAGAGTGGAATAAAACATTTAGCATGTTGAGAGTGAAAAACACCAGCATAGAAGTCTGTACTCTGTGAAATTATCCTTAGAAGTGAAGGACAAATAAATATTTTCTTAGACAAACTGAGGGAATTTGTTGCCAATAAACCTTTCTTGAAAGAAATGCTCAAAGACATTGTTTAAACAGAAAGAAAATAATACATGTCAGAAATTAGTATCTTTACAAAAAAAAAGGAAGAACATCAAAAAAGAAATAAGTAAAAGTGAAATAAAACATCTTAATATTTTTGGTCTCTTTGCCAGCTTTACCCAAATATGATTAACAAAAATTATATAAATTTTATGTTTATGAAGTGATATTTTAATATACATTATGAAATGATAATGATAGCAAATTTCAAGTATACAATATATTATTATTAACTATAGTCACCATGTTGTACTCTAGGTCTCCAGAATGTATTCATCTTATAATTGATATTTATACACTTTCCCCGCTTCTCTTCCCTTGTTCCCTCTCCCTACTCTGGCAACCATTATTCTACTCCATTTCTATGAGTTCTACTCTTTCAGAATCCACATAAAAATGATATCATGAGGTATTTGTTTAATATGAGTTCTATCTTGTGTAGCAAGGCTAGGATAGTCTCTCTCTGTCTACCTCATATCTAAGTAGTTAAAAATCACCTTGAACACAACAGACCTGAGACCTAGGGGGATAAACTGGGAGACACCCTTAGCATATCTGAAGTTGTAAATCTTCAGGTGCCTTCTTCAATTCCTCCTTCAATTTCTTCAGTTTCACACTAGGCTGCCTACTTTTTTATGTATCCACCTTAATGTTTAATCTTATATCTAATAAATAAAAGAGTCTCTGACTATTTTTGCCCTTAAAAATAATAATTTTTACCTTGTAGGCTCAATTGACTTCTGATTTCTTTAGGTAATTACTCTGACAGATTCAGCCTTGGCTCATGACAAGGTAGTGATAATCTAAATAGGCAGTGTAGCCTTAGCAGGACCCCTGGGAGGAAGAACTGCTATTGGAGACATTTAGACCTCAGTTTTGGTGAAGAAGCATGAAGATCATCTTATGTATTTATTTTAGGTTTTAGCTATAGGATGTGTGTGATTGCCAGAGCGAGAGAGAGAAAGAGAAAGAAAGTGAGAAATCATCCCCCAGGGGGGATTGCCATGCCACAATCCCTTCTCCATTCTCTTCTTGGGGTCCTTTGAAGACAATTTCTTACTTAGGCTTTCTGTAGTTACTTTCCAAATCTAAAAAAAAATCCACCCATTTTCATGATTGGATTTGAGAGTTCCCAAGTCTCCCTTAGCAACACATTGATAAATCTCCTCTAAGGCTTGGTCCTTTCTGTTCCTACCTGCTCTTACCCAATTTGAGGCTTATTCTTAGTAAACTCTCGCAAGGATAATTATATGTCCAACTTCTAAGGGTGATTTACTTTATTTCACAACCATGTATTTAAAGGACTTCTACTTTGCCAACTATTTTACTAAACAAAAATCTCAATGGTTAAGACAAGTCATTACAATGGATTTTGAAAAATCTTTGATGACATACTGATGTAAATGCTAAAATGGACTGATCCTGACAAGCATCAAAACTTTTTAGTAATGCAACTTGCAGCTTTCTAATGCAGCAGGTAATATAAAGCACCAGTGCTGTGGTTTCCAGAGAATACACAAAGGTTGTGTAAGAGGCATATTATTCAAGAAGTATCTAGAAGACTCTTGGGCCTTCGACATTAAATAAAGGAGTAATATACCAGAAATACACATACCTACACTTGTTTATGTCATTTTACTGTTCTTTTTTAAATTGTCAGTGTTTATCTTTTTAAAAGTCTAGTATCTTCTTGCTCCCTGGTTTCTAAAGAAATATCAGATGTGATTCTTAGGTTTGAGTTTTTTTTTTTTTTTTTTTTAAATGGCTCAAGAGAGAAGAGAGCAGAGGCATGTTTTAAATGGCTCAAGAGAGAAGAGAGCAGAGAGGCATCCTCCAATGCAGTGTAGTCAGGCTGCAAAAGCTTCTCCTCCATTTGTTCATCCCTTTTGGACTTTGGCAACATATGCCCATATGCCTGGCATGTTTTTCACATCTCCAAGACTGGGATTTAAATCATAGTTGGCCATGTGAGATGCAGCTTCCTTAACCACTAGGCTATGAGTCCAGACCTGTTGTTTTTCTTTTCGTACCCAAACCTACAAGATAGCTGTGAGTACTATCCATTTAGGAAGTGGCTTTATGTGCTTGAATTTATTAATCTGAAATTGCTTAGAACTTTTTTTCTTTTAATCTTGGCAGGAAATGTTGATGTGACTGTTTATAATTCTCATACGTGGCTGACTGAAGTTCGAATCCTAGACCCAGTGGCTTGAAATTCATACCAAGCGTGTGTGTGTGAATACCCAAAATCCCAGGAGGAGAATGGAGAAGGGATTGTGGACCTACCATCTCCCCTGGGGAGGTGGCTTCTCACTTTCTCTCTCTTGCTCTGTCTCTGGTGAGCACATGCACTCTGTAGAAAAATCTCTCTCTCCAAAAAATTGTGTTTTATGGTATTCTTGTCTTTTAGTTAAGCTGTACATGTGGGTCAGGTCATAAATCATCTTATTTGTTTTTGTCAATCTGTATATTTTTTGGAAGCTGTATGGAAAGGTTCAGATTAAGATGACAGACATTGTCTTATATGAACTGAAAAGTATAAATTATTCTTAATTTTGCTATGAAATTCAAATCTGAAGATGTGATCATTCAATTTCCTAAGTAACTTTGCTAGTTGATCTTTATGTTTTAGTAAGAAATTAATAATTGGAGCCAGCCATACCTGGATTAATATCTCAACTATATTGTTTACTACAATATCTATGTAGTAAGCTTAACCTTCATGTCTTTACCTATCAAAAGCAGATAGTTATCTCAAAGGATATAGTTAAAGGTAAAATATATAATAAATGCAATACATTTAAACAGTCTATGCTCTGTAGAATATTTCCTTTATTATTTAGAGAGCACAGACTTAATAATAAAAGCACCTGCTAAGCTGAATGAAGAAAGAATAGTTGTAATCAGTTAGGAAAAATTATTTAAGAGGCCAAAATTGATATCTGTCATTATTTCCATCTACTGTGATTTATAAAGAAGGCCCTGTCACTTTAACTACAGGTGTAATGGGGGTCAATTCTATTGATACAACATATAGCTATTAGGTAGATTAAGATGTTTATTAATTTGTCTTTGATAAAAGAACAATCATGATGGCAGATTAGAATATTATGAAAAAACATGCCTTTGCTTTGGTAAATGGTCTTTTTGAAATTACTATTAAAATTTATTGTTGTTCAAACATAAGTAGTTCTGGGAACCAGCAGTTGGCGTAAAGGCTATGTCGCTGGACTCCCACGTAGTTGACTGCGGTTCGCGTCCCGAACCCGGTGGCTTAAAACTCACGCCGGGCATGTGTGCATGTGTGCCCAAGATCCCGAGAGGAGAATGGAGGAGAAGGGATTGTGGCATGACCATCCCCTCTGGGGGGTAATTTCTCGCTTTCTGTCTTTATGTCTCTCTCTGTCTGGCGAGTGCATGCGCCCTATAGCGAAAACCTCTCAAAAAAAAAAAAAAAAAAAAACATAGTAGTTCTCATGTTTCGAAAGTCTGACAGAAAATATGCTATCAAATAAGAAATGGTTTCTTAACTACCTTTATTCACAGGTACATAAGTAATAAGATGATAATAAGCATAGAGGAAATTGAGTTTTGTCCTTTAGGATCCTTCATGATTCAATACTTTTCTAGTAGTTTCAGTCTTAAGAATTAACTTGTTTCTCTTTTTACTGCACTAATATACCAACCAAAATAAAGAAATGTGGTGTTACCTGTTGAAGATATTTTGTAGTTTTATCAACTGGACTAGGGAGAAATATTCACCTGTTGAAATATTCATTTTGTAAGCTAAGTAAAGTGATTGAATGTATAAAATAAAATGAAATAAAAAAAGAGAAAAAATGAAAATCATCTACAATCCCAGCAGTTCAATAAATCAGGTGCATATTCTGTTTTCTTTGTTTTGGGAATATGTATACATATAATCAAGGCTTTAAATGTAGAGATTGTGACATAGGGTCACTTTTGAAATTTACCTTAACACAATGGCTCATAAATACACACTGATTAGACTAATGCGAACAATGTAATTATACAAAAGACTAAAAGAAAGTAGCGAAATCATATAGAGAGATGCAATGATGAGTGGCCCTTCTATCACCCCTTCCTTTTTTTTTGGGGGGGGGGAGGGTTTGTTGTAGGACGTGTGCGTTCCAGAAAGACAGAGAGAGACAGAGACAGAAAGGGAGAAAACGTGAGAAATCACTCCCCCCGGGGGATGGCCACACAGCCATCCCTTCTCCTCCATTCTCCTCTCAGGATCTTGGGCACACACATACACACTCCTGGCGGGAATTTAAGCCACTGGATCTGGGACTCGAACCACAGTTGACTACATGGGAGTCCAGTGACATAGCCATTATACCAACTACTTATTCCTACCCCTTCCTTTTTTTAACCCAGATTTATTAAGGTATAAATAAAAATTATATACAGTTATGGTATAAAATGTGATATTTTCATAAATAAATTTTAAAAGTTTATTTAGGTATCTCTTGAGAGTGAGTGAGAGAACACAATCACATCATGAGTCTACCCCCTGCCTCAGCCAGTCCAAATCACAGGCATACTTGCATGAGTGATCTGGGGAAGAAGGCCCCGGGACATGAACCAGGGACCTTCCCATGTGGTTCTAGTTGCATTCCTACTACACTACTGTCTGGTACTGTATACGTTCTTCTCAGAAATCTTTAATTAGGTCCTTTACCCATTTTTAATTGGGTTGTGTTCTTACCACAGAGTTGTTTCGTATATGTATTTTTTTCATTTCACTTTCTTCCACACATTCAATCACATTATTATTTGTCTTACAAAATGGATATTTCAACAGGTGAACATTTCTCCCTAGTACTGTTGATAAAACTACGAAATATCTTCAACAGGTAATACCACACCTCTTTGTGCCATTAATGCTTTGCCTCCCTGTCCCTCCCTCAAATGTCCTTCCTCAGACCCTCCTCTTTATTTTTGGATAGAAAACCCTTAATAGATGGATGCTCGACAAATATTTTATATCAATCTCTAGGTTTTCTCTTCCTATTTTTTAAATTATATTTTAATACCGTTACATTATATTTCCTATATTTTAATAGCTAACATATATAAATTACATCCTAGTGCCAAACAACATTTATAAAATAGTTCAAGAACATTTACATGCAATATTTTAAATTATACAGTTTTCAGACAAAGAAACTGAGTCACAAAGAGACTAAGCAATGTTATGTGGTGTCATACTTTTGAAAAACAATTTGTCATAAATGCAATACTTAACATAATTTATAATTATCATGTTAATAGTTGAATCTTAATCCACCATACAATACTTGACATTTCTATGTTATTGAAATATAGGTTGTTTCCTACTCTAAATTATGGTGAGAAAAGGAATTACCATTTGGTGAGTGGTTATGCATGGCACAGACATAGTTCATAGATTACTTAATCTGAAAACTGGAAAAAAATCATGGTAGTACTAATAATGTGTAGTATTTATTGAGTGCTTACTCTGAATCAGCCACTGAAGGGCAATGGTATAGGTGTTATATATCATTGCCCTTAGTTGAATAGAAGCCTGAATCTCAGAAAGTTTACAAATTTGAAGATGGCAGATTGGAAGGACCCAACACTCATTTCCTCCATTAAAGGAACAAAATGATAAATAATTAGATTTGCTCCAAGTCAAATGTCTGGAGATTACTAGAATTTAGCAGAGAAAATAGTTGGTCTTTCAAAGCATGAAGACTGGAGATAATGGTGTAAGAGGAAGAAGTGAAGTACTGGTCTAGGGTTGCTGGGACTAGGAGAATCCCTTATTTCTGGGGCAGGACAAGTGAGAGCTCCCCAGTGGTCCCCATTGCCACCAAGGACAATATCCATACTGTAATAAAGGCCTGAAGTTCTCACAGGCACTGAACCCTGTGTAGGGAGAATTCTGAGCCATAAGACCACTTGACTCCAGGGAAGGAATGTAAGCAGGGACTTACCAACCCCTCAGCACTGAGCAACTACAGCATCGTGTCATTTTGAGTGCAAAGCCACTGCTGAACTGAACTCAGCCTTGAGGCCCATTAGCCCCTCTATCTCCACATCGCTGAGGTCCAGCACACATCATGCTGTGCCCACAGAAACGGCTGAAACACAGACTTCCCACACTAACGTAAAGATACAACTGTGACACAAGCATGCTCATCAGAGCCCTTGCTGTCCACTACATATGTGAGAAAAATTCTTAAAATCTTCACAAAAATTCTTGTACCAGAGGGTACTCAAGGGGGACAGGACTTCTGCCCCCAGTTCTCTAGGAAAGCAAACATATCTTGTAGAGACTTTGGACTGCCTGGGTCAGTTGCTACATAGTCCAAACTTCTCCAAGAAATGCAGTGTCTCTAGAACATCATTCAATAGGTAAGATGCTTCCATCCTGCCGTGCCTCAACAATTCAAAGGTTCCTAGTAGAGACCTTGGATAGTCTTCACAGGTCTCTCATATACAGGTGGGAGAAATTGCTTTTTCTGAGCAATGCCGTTAGGACCTAAATACGCTCATTAGAGACTTTGGGCTGATGTTGCTGGCCTCAGGTTACTTAGGAGAAGCTTGGCAAACCGGGAGTGCTTCTGTGACCTGAATGTGTCCAGTTATTATTAGCGGTCTCCACTGATCCCTCAGTACACTTGCCAGGACAGCCCTGGGAGCTAAGGTGATTATCTGGCCTACCCATATCTTTAGCAAAACTGCTCCACTACCACTACAAAAATTTGCAGATCAAGTTGCTAGAGCATGTGCAGACATTGCTAAGGTTGATAACAGCTGAAGAAATTGTATAGACTACATGACTATGCTCGCCTTAAATCTGAAAGAAAGCACCCTATCCATGCGAAACTATAAGACACACTTAAAAGAAAAGTCTATTCTCCAAGAAAAATATTTTATAAAATAAAAATAGGTAATTATTTCACCAGGTGCTCAAATATCAACACAGAGACAAAACAAACAAACAAACAAACAAACAAAAAGAAATATGACACCTCCATAAGAACACAATAATCCTCAGAAACAGAAAATGAAGAAAATCCAAGAAATATGGATATGGAAATAAAAATAAGAATGTTAAAGAAATTCAATGAGATGCAAGATATTTCTGACAATTTATTATGATAAGAGAAACAATCCATGATATGAATGAAAAAGTAAAACATGATTTTATTTTTAAAGGCTCAAATAGCAATTCGAGAGACAAAGAATTAAATAAAAAAAATAAAATTCAGTCAAGATCATCAATGACAGGTTAGATCAAGCAAAAGAAAGAATCTCTGAAGTCAAAGACAAAACTTTTGAAATAACCCAGTCAGACAAAAAGAAAGAAAAAGTATTCTAAAAATGAAGAAAACATTTATGATCTGTGTGACACCATTAAGCAATCAAACATTCATAAAATGAGAACACCAGAAGAAATAAAGATGGGAAAAGGCATAGAAAACTTATTCCATGAAATATTAACTGAGAACTTTTCAAGTCTATGGAGAGAGACAGACATCTAGATTTAGGAAATTCAAAAGCATCAAGTATATCCAACATAAAAACATCCTCCCCAAGGCACATTATAGTCAACATGTGAAAAGCCAAAGTAAAAAAATCCTATAAATGACAAGAGTCAAGTCACATCAAAAGGAACCCTCATCAGACTAACAGCAGACTTCTTGATAGGAATCTTAGAGGCCAGGAAGGAATGGGATCAAATATTCAACATTTTGAAAGCAAACTTCCAGCCAAGGATACTATATTTGACAAAACTATCCTTTAAAATGGAAAAACAAGTAAAATTTTTTACATAAAACAAAAACAGAGAATTCATTAACACTAGGTCAACTCTTCAAGATATACCTAAAGAAGTCCTCCATCTGGAAGTGAAAGGAATATAAATACCATTATGAAAGTATGCAAAGGTATAAAATCACCATGTGAGTAATCACTCAAATAAAAAAATTCAAACTTTACTACCATGGAAAATTACCAAACTTCAAAGATAGTCAATAGCAGAAGAAAAGAATCTATTCCTTTCTTCAAAAGACAAAAAATGACAGGTTTAAGTGCATACCTATCAATAGTAACTTTGAATGTAAATGGAGTAAACTTCCAAATCAAAAGATATAGAGGAGCTGAATGGATTAAAAAATCAGGAATTAACTATATGTTGGCTACAGGAAATTTACCTCATCTGTAAAAACATATGCAGAGTGAGAATTAAGAGATGGAAAAAGACATTCTGTTCAAATGGAAACCAAAAACAAGCAAGAATTGTTATTCTAATATTAAGCAAAATAGATTTCAAGAAAAAAATTTGTAAAAAGGAGATAAAGTCGGCTATTATATATTATTAAAGGGATGGATTCACTAAGAGAATATAATAATCATTAATATATCTACATCCAAAACTACAGCACTCAAACACATAAAGCAGATACATCTAGGCCCTAAGGACGGAACAGACTCTAACACAATAATTGTTGGGCATTTCTACACTTTATTCTCAGTCTTGGACAGATAGGTAATCTAGACCAAAAATAAATAAATAAATATGGAAGTTAAACAACATCACAGATCAAATAGACATGAGAGACATTTTTATAACATTTTACTACTAGATACAGAATACCCATTCTTCTCAGCAGCACTGAGAATATTTTCTAGAATGGTCACATCAGAGGGCACAAAACAAGCCTCAATATATTTCAAAGAATAGTATTATGTAAGTATCTTTTCCAATCAAAAATGGAATAAAACTAGAAATCCGAAACATAAACAACTGTGGAAAACATACTAATACACAGAACCTGAATAACCACTGGATCAATCAAGACATTAAGATAGACATTTTTTAAAAATTTCAAAGCAATTGAAAATGGAAGCATGACATACCAAAACCCATGAGATTCAGTAGTAAGAGAGAAGCAGTAATAAGAATAAAATTTATAGTAATAAATCTACACACACACACACGCACATACACATGCACATTAAAAAGATGATAAATAATAACTGAATGATGCACCTCAAGGAACTGGTAAAACAAGAACCAGCTAAACTTGAAAATAGAAGGAAAGAAATAATAAAGGTCAGAGCAGAAGGCCAGAAATATAAACCAAAAGATTAACATAAAATATTAATAAAGGAAAAAGTTTTTTTTAAAAAGATAAAATTGATAAACTATTAGCTAGACTAAGAGCAAAAAATACTCAAACAAAGCAGCAATGAAGGAGATCTTATAACTAATACCATAGAAATATATGAAATATTATGAGACTATTATGTGCAACTGTATGCTAACAAGCTGGAAAACCTAGCGAGGAAGGAAAAGATCCTGGGCACATACCATCTCCCTATATTTGAACCGGATGTAATAAATAGAAAGCCTAAACAGACCAAGAACAAGTAATAAAGTTGAATCAGTAATAAAAAGTCTCCCAATACAGAAAAGCTCATGTCCAGATGGTTTCACTGTTGAATTTTATAAACCTTTTAAAGAAGAACTTACACCAATCTTCCTAAAAGTATTTCAAAAAATCCAAACTCATTTTGTAAGACCACTATTGCCTTGATACCAAAAGGAGACAAAGACACATACAAAAGAGAAGGCCTGAGGAAGATAGACACAAACATTCTCAACACAATCTGAGCAGTTTAATTCCAACAGCACATTGAAAAGATTATACACCATAATGAAGAAAGCTTCATTGCAACCAATCATGGTAACTGTTTGCTCTCTGAGAAACCTCGACAGGCTCGCTGGTGTGCAGCTTCCCACACATAATGAAGAAAGATTCATTGCAGAGATGCAGAGATGGTTCAAAATTTGCATATCAGTAAAAGTAATGCATCACACAAGGAAAGATAAGAAACATATGATCATATCCATTGATGCAGAAAAAGCATGGATGAAGTACAAATCTCTTTTTGATCGAGTCTCAACAAAATTGGAATAAAAGGTGCATGTCTCAACATAATAAATCTTGGGGATGTCAGTTAGTATTGACACTGGAAAACAGTATGGAAACTCCTTAAAAATCTAAAAATAGAACTCTCTTTTGAACAAGTTATCCCTCTACATGCTTATTGCAGCATTATTCAGAATTACTAAAATATGGAATCAACCTAAGTGCCCTAAAACTGATAAAGGAATAAAGAAAATGTGAATATATATACATAATTCATTAGATATATATGGTGTTTACATATATAATAAAATAAATTTATATGTGTACATCCATATATACCAAAATAATTTCAGTCATACCAAAAGAATGAGGACCAGTAGGTGGCATGGAGGTTAAGGCAGCTGAATCCCATGTGGCTGAGTGTATAGTTAGAGACCTGGTGGCTTAAAAACAAGTGAGGCATATATGTGTGTTCATGCCCAAAACCCTGAAAGGAGAATGGAAAAGAAGGAATTGGGGGCACGGTCATCCCCCTGATTTCTCACTTTCCCTTCTCTGTCTGTCTGTCTCTCTCTTTCTTGCAAATACATGTACCCTATCACAAAACAAAACAAGAAGAAAAAGAAAAAAAAAAGAATTTCTGTCATTTAAGGTGAAATGGATAAACCTGGAAGAATAAAACTAAGTCAGTCTATGAAAGGTATATACCATCTGTCCCCACTTAACAAATAGTGTGTCTCCTCACTTATTAATGGAATCTAAAGGACTTGATTACATGAGAGAGTATAATGATGGATGCCAGAAATTGGGAAAGTGGCAGGTGATGCGGAGGGATATGGAGAAATGGGTTAACAAATATAAGAATACATGTAAACAAGTAGAAGGGGGTGTAGACTATATAGCATGTGGAATAAACAATGTTAGAAACAATATAATATTGGGACCAGCAGTTGGCGCAATGGCTATGTCGCTGGACTCTCATGTAGTCGACTGCGGTTTGAGTCATGGGCCCAGTGGCTTAAACTCACGCTGGGTGCATGTGTGTGCATGCCCAAGATTCCAAGAGGAGAATGGAGGAGAAGGGATTGCGACGTAGCCATCCCTCCTAGGGGGTGATTTCTTGCATTCTATTTCTCTGTCTCTCTCTGTCTTTCTGGCGAGCACATGTGCCCTATAGCAAAAACCTCTCAGGAAAAAAACAAAAGAAAGAAAGAAAGAATATTTATTTCCAAATAACCTCTAAAGTAAATTTTGAACATGCACAAAACCGAGTAATGTTTAATGCTGCAAATAGTGAATATATTTATTTCCTAGATTTGATCATTATACATTGCAAGCAGACTTGGAAAAACCACATTGTACTGTGACAAAGATGAAATTACATTAAAGAAACAACTAAAAATAAATATGAAGAAATAATGAAAGAGGGAAATGTTTCAGGAAATGCAAAAATCTTTTTCATTTGAAGTGCTAGTGAACACGGGCAAAGAGAAGTAGAAAATGAAATAATTTTTCAGTGTAGTTAGAAGATTATTAATAAACAAAGAGGATTTTATTTCTTTGATGTTTTTAAGCAAAAAACTTCTAGGGAGTGCAGGTAATACTGATTCAATAAAGATTATAGTATCACTAACAACATGTGACAGAAAATAGATATTGAAATATATAATCAGGGGACCAGCAGTTGGCGTAATGGCTATGTCGCTGGACTCCCATGTAGCCGACCATGGTTTGAGTCCTGGACCCAGTGGCTTAAACTCACACCAGGTGCTTGTGCATGTGTGCCCAGGATCTTGAGAGGAGAATGAAGGAGAAGGGATTGCGGCATGGCCATTCCCCCTGGGGGGTGATTTCTTGCTTTTTGTCTCTCTGTCTCTGCCTGGTGAGCGCACACATCCTATAGCAAAAACCTCTCCAAAAAAAAAAAAAAGAAATATATAATCGGTAATTGGATTATTTGTTTTTTCTTTCCTTAAATAGTACTTCAAGGTGAAGATTGCATTTAAATTGGTTGAGAAATAGTCTGGTGTCTGTTTCATTTTTCTCAGGTGTTCTAAGATATTACATATGTGACCAAACAAGAATTGACAGTTTGTTTCCAGGGTGGTTGTACTTACACCATCAAAGGTAGTAAATGAACATCCTTCCACCTTAGGTTTTTTCCAGGATATAACACTTCACCAAAACACCCTTTGATTTTTGGGTTGTGCTGTTAAACTTTTATCCTAAAGAATTATTTATTTAATTTTATTTATTATTATTAACATACTATACAGCCTGTGTGCTTATCAGAGAGAGACAGATAGACAGAGAGAGAGAGAAAGCAAGAAAGCAAACCACGAGGTCTAGGACTCAAACCTGTGTTGGCCATGTGGGAGTCCAGTGTCTTAACCATCACACCACCTGCTGTCCCCATGCTGTTAAAATTTAACCACTATGAGAGTTTCTTCTGAGTCATTGACAGAAACATCAACTCCTTGGGGGTAGTTTCTGTCTATCCTGCATTTTTCCCCTTGAAAACCACGTGAGGTGGTTGTGATTTCAGTGATGAGCTCCCAGAAAGGCAATGTGGCTCATTCCAGGCCTCAGAAGCACCAGAATACATTTAGCTCTAAAACTGACAAGTTTTATAAGAGTGTTTATACCAAGAAAATTAATCCAAAACTTCCTAATGGAGTATGTCAGCGCTGTAAAGAAGTTCTTGAATGGTGTGTAAAATACAGCAAATAGAAACCATGATCAAAACCTAAAAAATGTGTTAAATGCTTACAGAAGACAGTGAAGGAGTCTTACCATATAATGTGTAGGCCATGTGCCTGTGAACTTGAAGTTTATGCAAAATGTGGAAATAAAGAAGAAATTGTTACTCTTATTAGTAAAGAAGCAGAAAAGGCAGAAAACACAGAAAATAATCTAAGTCCCAACTGGAGAAGAAGCTGCAGAAGAAATGAAGAAAGTGATGATGATTTAGAGTTTGATATTGCTTTAGATGACACAGAAGATGACAATCAAGTAGATTAACATAAATATATATTAAAAGTCAGTTTGAGAACGTGAAAAAAATTTTAACCACTATGTTAAAATTCACCCATCGTATTTTCTCTATGGTGGAATTACAAATCACATTAAAAGAATATAACTTAAGCTAAGACAAATAGTTGAGCTTTATTAGGCCCTCTTCATCCTGCATCCAACATCTCCGTCTAATAGAATGTCTCTTTAATGGTAGTACCCTCGTATTTTAAAATACTTGAATTTCATTGACTAAAATTATAATCTCTGCATAAATTTATCATACAAGATATTATTAACTAGATTTCAAGGATGTGTTTAAATAGAATGTGTTTCATTCTTTGTATTAAAACACCTGCTACAAGCTGTATTGTAGACCTGTACTGTCCAATACAGTATAGAGATGTAACTCTTGAGGGACCAGCAGTTGGTATAATGGCCATGTCGCTGGACTCCCATGTGGCTGACTGCAGTTCGAGTCCTGGACCTGGTCGCTTAAACTCACACTAGGTGCGTGTGCGTGCATGCCCAAGATCCTGAGAGGAAAATGGGGTAGAAGGGATTGTGGTGTGGCCATCCCCCCTGGAGGGTGATTTCTCACTTTCTATCTCTCTGTCTCTTTCTTTCTGGTGAACGCAAGTGCCATATACCAAAAACCTCTCAAAAAAAAAAAAAAGGAGATATAACTTGAGATTTTGAAATGTGCTTAGTTAAGATCTGCTGTAGGTGTAAAATGTACACAGATTTTGAAGACTTATTTTGAAAAAAATTGCAAGATTTCTCACTATATTTATATTAATTTTATGGTAAAATACTATTTGGGATATTGTGGGTTATATAAAATATATAATTTTTTAAAATTAGAAATTTTCCCAAGGTCATATCTCTAATAAATGGCACTACTGAGGAAAAACCCAAGGTCATATTGCTAGAAAGTAATAAGCCAGAGAAAAATTTCTTAAACATTATTCTGTATGACCTACTCATCGGATCAAAAGAAAAAAGCTATTTCATGTGAATGGGAATAGTTAATTAATCCAGAAGTCAAATATTTATATAAATTCCATTTTGTAATTCTAACCTCATTTACAATGTGAGCCTCATATATAATTTTTGTTTTCTGATGGACTCTTTAAAAGAGGTAACAAGGAAAAAATAAATGGGTATATTAATTATATGGATATATTTTATTAAACCAATATTTTTATATTATCATTTTAATAAATAATCAATATAAAATTATCAATGAGATAGTTTACATTCATCTTTTTTATTTCTTTTTTAAATTTCATTTTCTTTTATACATTCAATCACGTTATTTAGCTTATAAGTGAATATTTCAACAGCTGAACATTTCTCCCTAGTCCAGTTGATAAAACTATAAAATTATCTTCAACAGATAATACCACATTTCTTACATTCATCTTTTGTATTGTCAAAAATACTTGCACAAGTATAAGGAAATATGTACTTTATACTTACAGCCTCTTTCAAGTCTATCAGTCACATTTGAATTGCACTCTAGTATAGTAAAATGTGGAATATACATGGAATGTCATTGTGCTTTATGTTAGATTATTAAGTTATGAAATGTGTGTCTTGTTTTTCACTTATTATTCAGTGAATATATTAATTTTTCCTAGTAAAATGATACAAAGAATGACACCTCATTTATATGCTTCTACTAGGGGAAAAACCTAGGAAGAACGTACCTTTTTATTCTTTTCTAGGGATATCCAAACTAATGCAGTGTCTTCACTGATTTTTTTTTTCTTTCTTTCTTTATTTTTATTTGACCAGAGAGGGCCAGAGAGAGAGCGAGAGAGAAGAGAAAGCAAGCCGCCAGGTCCAGGACTCAAACTATAGTTGGCCTTCTGGGACTCCAGCATCCTTAATCACCATGCCACTTGCTGGTCCCACTGATTTTTTTGTACAAGTAAGTATGATATTTTACAGAGACCAAAGAAATAGACTGTTGGATGAAGTAAATTAACAAACAAGAGCATGTAGAAGATATTCATAGCTTTAGTTACAGGTATGATCTTAATAGTCCCAAACATGAAACTGAAGTATAAACAGAGTCAAATATGTCTTCATGAGAAGAGAATGTATCATTTTAAGTATCAAGAATATTATTTTAGTCCTAGCCAAACTGATACAGGCAATGTGATGCTAGGGCCATATGGGAAGACTCCTGGTTTGGTGTCCAGGCCTATCTCAACATGTGAGTGCACTCTTGGGACTGGTGGGCCGAGGGATTTAGGCATAGCCACTCCCCCCACCCGAGGGCTGATTTCTTACTTTTCCTCCCTCTGTCTCTGTAACTTTTAGTTTGGCAAGCATACACACCCTGTAGAAAAAAAAAATCCTATTATAACTATATATGTTTTTGTAAGCCTCATGGCAACCACAAAGCAAAAACCATAGAAGATAAATAAAAGAAAAACAAAGAATCAAAGAAAACCACTACATAAAGTTGCTTAGATACAAAGTTTGACAGCAAAAAAGAGAGGAACAAAAAGCTCTACAAAACAATCAGAAAATAAGCAATAGTAAATCTTTACCCTTGAATAATTACGTGAAAGTGGACTAAATTCTTAGTCAAGACATGTAATGTTTCTAATGAGAAAATTAAAACAAAACAAAACAGAAAAATAAGACCTTAAAAGAAAATAAAGGACCTTAAGTAAATCCCATCAGTAAGAGACTCAAAACCCATGAGAATACACATATATTGAAAATATAAGCAATAGTAAATCTTTACCCTTGAATATTTATGTGAAAGTGGACTAAATTCTTAGTCAAGACATGTAATGTTTCTAATGAGAAAATTAAAACAAAACAAAACAGAAAAATAAGACCTTAAAAGAAAATAAAGGACCTTAAGTAAATCCCATCAGTAAGAGACTCAAAACCCATGAGAATACACATATATTGAAAATGAAGGGCCGAAAAAAAAATCTCATGCTAATGAAAACAAAAAGATAACAGGAATATCTATTTTTATATAATATAGACTTTAAGTCAAAAACTATAAAATGAAACAAAGAAAGTTATTATATCATGATAAAGGGTCAATTCATTTATATAACAATTACAAATATATTTTTACCCAGTATTGGAGCACCTAAATATACAAAAAAATCATGGATCTGTAGAGAGACTACAATGCTATTATAGTAAGGGACTTTAATAACCCACTTTGAGCATTGGATAGATCATCAAAACAGAAAATCAATAAGGAACCATTAGACTTAAACTACACTTGAGACCAATGTGCCTAACAGACATGTACAAAACACTCTATCCTACAACACCAGAATATACATTCTTCTCAAGGGCATGGAATATTCCCCAGGATAGATCATATATTAGACCACAAAACCAGTCGTAACAAATTTAAGAAGGTAGAAATCATACTAAGTTACTTTTATGACCACAATAGCATGGAATTAGAAATCGATGACAGAAGAAATTTTCTTAAATTCACAAAACATGAAATTAAACAACACACTCCTGAGCAACTCATTGGTTGTTGAAATTTAAAAAATATAAATACACGAATAGAAACATAATGTATCAAAACATAAAAAGTAGTAAACGCAGTGTCTAAATGGGAGATTCATAGCAACTAATGCAAAACTCAAAAAAAAATTCTAAATAAACCATCTAGTGGCACACATGAGAAAACTAGGAAAACAGTAACAAGCTAAGCTCAAAGCTAGCAAGAAGAAGGAAATAATAATCAAAGCATATCTAAATGAAATAGAGTTTAGAAAACCTGTATAAATGATCAACAAACCTAAGAGTTGTTTCTTTTTTTAATCTTTTTTTTCTTTATTTATTTACATTCATTCACTGTACATCATTATAGCATACAAAATGAGATTTTTTCCATTCAGAATATACTGTATATTGGCTCAATCAAGCACATCAACATATGTGTTATTGTCAACAAATAATTTTCCATTTCTTGTTTTCTGTATATTTTGCCTTGTTTCCCATCCTTGATTCCCTATCTCACCCTCTGCCATCTCCCACCCTCCTCCCACACTGTGTCTGGTATCTATTGTTGCTTTCTATGCCTCCCCCATTTTATTGTTTCACTAAATATCTTAATAAATCTAAATATTTTCAATAGCAAGCACAGCTGATATGTACATATCCATGAACACAAGACTGACTTTAGGCATAAACCTCAGTGAATAGAATGAACATACTGTAAAGTAGCACCTAACTAGGGCTATATAGCTTAACTGCAGTCATCAAATAGGTATTTCTAATGCCTTTTTTTTTCTTCTGAAATTTTTTTTTTATTCATTTACATTCATTCCCTGAGCATCATCACAACATACAAAAT
>NW_006159969.1:305263-309493 GCF_000334495.1 Tupaia belangeri chinensis | reverse complement strand
GCCAGTCTTAGTATCTTGTCTTTGTCTGTGGTTTTGGTCAATCTGGCTATAATGTGTCTTGGAGAAGATCTTCTTGGATTGATTCTATTTGAGGTCCTCTGTACTTCTTGGGACTGAATCTTTGAGTGCCTCTCCAGGTTTGGAAAGTTTTCTTGCAGGATTTCATGGAATAGATTATCTATCAATGCCCTTATGAATTTCTTCGCCTTCTGGGATGCCTATTATCTGGATGTTCGGATGTTTAATTGCATCTAGTATTTCTTGTATATAATTCTCAAATTTTTGGGCCATTTTCTCAGTCTTCGTGGTGGATTTTTCTAGGCCAGCAATTTTCTCTTCTGCATCTGAGATTCTATTTTCTGTATGATATAGTCTGCTTTTAATACTTTCAAGGGAAATTTTGACTTCTTGTATTATAGCCTTCATCTCTAACAGTTCCTTCTGATTCTTTTGTAAAGTGTGAAATTCCTTTTTTAGATCTTGCCTGAATTTCCTCACCTCCTGGAACTCTTCAACTCCTTTCTCCTTCCTCTTCAGCAGTTCCTTGTCTCTCTTCACTTCAGTCTCTGTAAGCTTTGCCATTATGAATGTTCTGAATTCTTTATCAAACATTTCCATGACTTCCATTGAACTGTGTGTAGATGAAGAGGAGTTATCCTTTTCCCTTGGAGGAAAGGTATTTTCCTGCTTCCCCGTATTTCTTGTGGTCCTGCAGCGATTTCTAGTCATCTGGTGGATGGTCGGTTTCTTCCCAAATTTGGAAGTTCAATCACGCGAGTTTTCTATGCTGGAAGCTGAATTATCAGTGGGACCTCTTCATTTCTCTGTTTCCCCCAAAATGGCTAGATCACAGGAGCCATGGAGCTAGTTCTTGAAGAGGGCCTGTTCTGTTCCCTAACGCCTCTCCATGCGAGTTTTCTATGCTGGAGGCCGAATTATCAGTGGGACCTCTTCATTTCTCCATTTCCCCCAAAATGGCTAGATTACAGGAGCCATGGAGCTGGTTCTTGAAGAGGGGCTGTTCTCAAGAGTTGGTCTTTTGAAAAAAAATATAATTTATAAACTTTTACCTAGATTAATGGGAAAAAGAGGAGATGACCCAAGTAAAATCCAAAATCAAAGAGGAGACATTATAGCCAATACTACAAAAATATAAAGTATCCTAAGAGACTACTAAACACTGACAAATTGGATAGCCTGAAAGAAATAGATAAATTCCTAAATTCCTGGACACAAACACTCTATCAAGAGTAAACGATAAAGAAATAGAGAATCCAAAAATCCAGTTATAAATATGGAGATTGACACAATAATAAAAAAAATAAAGTCTGCTATCAAAGAAAAGCCCAGCGTCTGCTGGACTTCACAACTGAACTTTATCAAATACTTAAAGAAGTGCTAATAGCAATAATTTTCAAACTCCTTCAAAATATTAAGAGGATATATGTCCAAATCCATTTTATGAAGCAAGCATTACTCTAATACCAAAGTCAGACAAGAAAATTATAGGCTAATATGCCTGATGTAAAAATCCTTAATAAACTGCTAGCAAGCATGGGACCAGCAAATGGTGTAATGGTTAGGTGGCTGGACTCCCACAGAGTTGACCACAGTTCAAGTCCTGGACTGGTAGCTTAAAACTCATGCCAAGAGTGTGTGTGAGTGTGCCCCAAATCCCAAGAGGTAAATGGAGAAGGGATTATGGTGTGGCTGTCTTTCCCTGCAAGGGGGGTGATTTCTTGCTTTATGTCTCTGTGTCTCTATTTCTCAAGCAAGCGCACATGCCTATAGCAAAAATCTCTCTTAAAAAAAATACTAGCAAGCCAAATTCAACAGTTCATTGGAAGGATTATTCACTACAATTCACGAGGATTTATCCCTGCAATGCAATAATGAGTCAACATATATAATTCTATAAATGTGATATACTAAATTAGAAAAAATGGACATAAGGATGGAAAGTTATCTGTTAAGGATGATGTATATGGTAATAGCTTTGACTTGACTTACATGCAATGCATGTATGCTATGAAAAACCACAGAGTATGTACAATGATTAAATATAAAATAAGGGACCAGCAGTTGGCATAATGGCTATGTCGCTGGACTCCCATGTAGTTGACCGTGGTTTGAGTCCCAGACCTGGTGTCTTAAATTCACACTGGGGGCATGTGTGTGCATGCCCAAGATCCCAAGAGGAGAATGGAGGAGAAGGGATTACAGCATGGCCACCCACTGGAAGGTGATTTCTTGCTTTCTGTCTCTCTGTCCCTCTCTGTCTTTCTGGTGAGGGCATATGCCCATGTATTTATATATATAAATATATACGCAAACAAAAAAGAATGGAAAACATCAATTAAATGATCATCTCTATGGATGGAGAAAAGGTATTTGACAAAATTGAATATCATTTCATGATAAATACCCTCAACAAATTGGGTATAGAAAAAAATATACATCAACACAATAAAAGCCATATATGACAAACACATAGTTAGCATCATACTCAATGGTAAACATTTGAAAACTTTTCCTCTAAGATCAGGACAAGGATGCCTACTGTATCCAATTCTATTTAACATTGTACTAGAAGTCCTAGCCGGAGTGAGCAGGAAAGAGAAAGAACTAGCAGGCATCATAAATTATAAATGAAGAAATATATTGCCCCTATTATCAGATGATGTAATTATATACATAGAAACCCTAAAGGCACCACTAAAAACTGATAGAACTAATAAATAAATTCAGTAATGTTTCAGGACATAAAATAAGCATACAAAAACAAGTAGTGTTTCAATTTTTTTAAAGAATTATTTAATTTTATTTATTCATTCATTTATTTTTAATTTGACAGAGACACACAGAGAGAAAAAGAGAAAAAGCCACCAGGTCCAGGATTCAAACCATGGTCAACCATATGGGAGTGTCCATCACCTTAACCACCACACCACCTGCTGGTCCCCAAAAACAAATAGTGTCTCTATACACTAACAACAAAGTATCTGAACAATAAATCAGGAGAAAAAAATCCATTTACAATAGCTATGAAAAATAAAATAAAATACTCAGGGATAAATTTAATCAAGAAGAGGAAATATCTGTATATTGGAAGCCATAAAATATTGATGTCTCCAAATGGAGGGTTTTCTCTCTTTTTGGCAAACACATGAGCCCTCTGACAATAAAAAATATATCTATAAAAGAAGACACACAAATGACCACTAGATATGTGAAAAATGCTCAACATCACTATAATCATCAGAGAAGTGCAAATAAAAACTACAGTGAAATAACATTTTGCACTATTGAGATAGCTATTATCAAAGAAACAATGAGTATTAGGGAGGATATGGAAAAATGGAAACTTTTATATACTATTGTTAGGAATGTAAAGTAGTACAGTCATTTTTGGAAAACAGAATAGAAGTTCTTCAAAAAATTAAAATTTGACCTAGCTTCAGTAGTGCAGATAGTAGGGAACTATTACATGTTGCTGGAACCATATAGAAGGCCTCAGGTTCATATCCCGGGTCAACCTGAGCATGCTGGGTGTGCCCTTAGTAATGCACATGATCCTGTCTAGATGGAGGCCTGATGAGGAGAATCACTGCATTGCAAGGCTCTGTCAAGGCTATCCCTTCCTCCCTCTTCTCCTCTCTATTTCATATTAAGTACAATGTCATGATGGTGACCTTGTGGCATAGAGAGTAGGTGCTCACCATTATTTGTATTCTTGGACACACTGATGGACTACCATTCCCACTTCCATCCATTCAGTGGAGCTGAGACAGAATTCTGGTCAATAAACAATTATGAGACTCCCCTTCCAGGTCTGGCCTCCAAACCTTATACACTCTTTGCATGCCCTCTCTCCCTGTCTCTCTTTTCTTGTCCCTTGGCAGATATAAAAGACATAATAAAGGAGATCAAGGTCCTAGAAGAAGGAAAATCTACCAGAAAAAAATTCATTAGCCTAAGCTCATCTGACCTGCACTAGACTGATATAAGAGAGAAAATATCTTATTTCAATTAAGTTCCTGAAATGTTTGGGGATAGTTCATTATAGCAGGTGGTGGGCCCTTTTTCTAAGAACGGTGTTTAAGAAGAACTGAAAAAAGTCTTTTCCTTATCTTGAAGGTGAATATAGAATTAAATAATGTATACATCACTTATTTCTAGAAAGCCCCTCAATTATAATTAAGAAGCTGTCACAATCCCTCATAGGGAAAG
>NW_006159969.1:221935-305232 GCF_000334495.1 Tupaia belangeri chinensis | reverse complement strand
ATTTTTATTCTCATTTTGGGCTTCAGAATTTTAGTCAATGAAAAATGAATTGTAGCATACTCAAAGGCAAGTGTTTCCACCAGCGTACAGAATTTGTTGGGTGGATATCAAATACTAGAACTACCAGTATTTTATTTGAATAATGTCCAAATTCATTAAAAATGTACACATGACAGTTTTCTTTGTTTAACATCTTTTAAATTTACTAAGGTGTCCTTCTGGATTAAGGCCACTTCTAGTTTTAGCCATTGCGTCACATTTATAGATGACCTACATGAATATGGAAACACCTCAGACATTTTAAAAACATCAAATGATCATGTTTTTGAACTTTCAAGTTCTTACACATTTTCATTTCCAAAATAAAATTGGAATGATAATCTATTAAGTACAATGTCTTCTAATCATATTTCTGACTCTGATACATATGGAAATTAAAAATTTAAAAACATTGTATTGATTGATTATAAGCACATGGAAAGAGAATCCAATGTCAATGAGAAAAGAATAAAAACCATATTACTCAATCCTTCACTGGCTTTTTAGAAATGAATTTTAGTCACTGAAAGACTGTATTTGCCAAGTAAGGTGATGTCTGTGAGTATGCAGGTTTACTTGTTAGAGCAACAACCAGGTGGATTTTTCCTGAATAAGAATAGGAAATTATGCAGAGGTAGAGAAAATATCTGAAAAGAACTGAGTAGGTTAAATATTGAGTGGAGAGGCTGACTGATGGCATGGTAGTTAAAAGCTCTGGATTCCCACGGGGTCTACCATGGTTTAAGTCCCAGACCTGGCAGCCTGCTTTCTCACTTTCCCTTCCTTCCTCTCTCTGTCTCTCTCTGGTAAAATTAATAATAATAATAATACTATAACAACAAATGGAATTAAATGAATAAATAATTAAAAATAAACAAATATGAGTGGAGAAAAGGTAAAGAAGGTAAGCTCCCTGCCTATTAGCAAAGCTAGAGGACCTACTGGGGAAAAAAAAAAAAAAAGATGTGTGTGCGCATGCCTTAAATCCCAAGAGAAGTGATTGCTGCATGGCTACCCCTCAGGGAGGTATTTTCTCATACTCCGCACCCCAGCTATCTCTCTCTCTGGCAAGGGCATATGCCCTATAGCAGAAAACAAAACAAAACAAGAAAGATAAAAAAGACTTGTGAAGCTTGTGTGCTATTGGATAGGTGAAAGAAAATGCTTCTTTTCCTTCCTTATGGAAGTTTCAGTAATGTTTATGTTGCTGTCATTCTGTCAGTAACAGAAGCTCTAAGACCTTACTTCAGTAATGTGTGAAGCTAAGAAATAAGAAGGTCTGAACAACAACTTGCTAAGTTTAACAAAGTTCAAAATCTTGGTCAATGATGAACCCTCTACCCAAATGTTCAGGTAAATCATTTCTGAACAATACCATCTGTCTGTCTTCAGTGATAATCTCTTATATCTCCCTACCTACCACAGGACTTTGCTTCTCAAGGCTCTGATCTCCCTCCCTGCCACGGTATTACATCAAGAGTAAGGAAGTTAGCTCAGTACATAACCTTGTATGCATTTTCTGCAGTCTCTCTTTACCAGCATCCTTATTGAGGATTGTAACCTTTCTGATAGACTGTGATCTTACCAGCTTTCCTTACCCCTCCATGCACTCTTAATTCTTTACTTTTTCTTTATCATACAATTTTATAACATAAAAAAATTGAAAAGAGAAAAAAGAAAAAGTCTTATCATTTTAACATACTGCCTAGTTTGGAGCCCAACTCTCCTCTGAATCTGATTCTTCTATAAATTCTTTCTTGGCAGGTTATTTCCAGATCCTTATACTCAGTAGATTCTTACATATTTCCTCAGGTTTGATTTGACAATTTACACTATAAAGTTGGCTTTAGCCTTTAGATTTAAAAAAAAAATTAAAGAAAGTTGTTAAAAATGTTAAGTCTAAATTATTTAGTATGGCTAGCTGGAAGTTCATAATTAACAGTTGAATCTTGGAAACATTAATACAAATTTAAATTTATTTTTCTATGGGGAAGATTTAAGTTTCCTAAACATCATGAAGGTATTGTGTTGAGTACTAAAATACAAAATCTCATTTGATCTGTATAAAACATTAAGAAATAGATGTTATTCTTATTTTTTAAAAAAGTTTCAGTGCCACAATTTTAACATACCCAACAACACATTACTAGAAAATGGTGGAGCCATAGACATTTGAACTCACTTCTGTTTTAAATTTCCATTACATTCTCTTGTATTGCTCAGATATTACCATGGATTCCAGATGTATGATTGATATCTCCCATAATACTGAACAAATATTATGAATGATAAAAGCAATCAAACTGGTGTTCTTAGCTGTATGAGGCTTACAACAGCTATTGAGTTCTATCTGAAGTATGTTGTGAACACCACACAGAAAAAGGTTGTCAGTTATTCTATTTTGACATGGGAATCTTATTTATTTATTTTTTTTGGAGAGGTTTTTTTGCTATAGGGTGTGTGTGCTCGCCAGACAGACAGAGACAGAAAGCTAGAAATCACCCCCACCAGGGGTGATGGACACACCGCAATCCCTTCTCCTCCATTCTCCTCTCAGGATCTTGGGCACGCACACACACACACCCGGTGTGAGTTTAAGCCACCGGGTCCAGGACGTGAACCGTGGTTGACCACATGGGAGTCCAGCGACATAGCCATCATGCTAACTGCTGGTCCCTCAACACTTTAAGAAGTACTCTGAAAATTGTGCTTATTGTTGAAACTGGGAGAAGCGCTCATGAGAAACACAGTAAATGCATTCATTCTCTGCTTTTCTATATACAGTCTGTTATTTATGATGGTTCAACTAAACAGTTTTTTAAATGAATGATGTTGTAAAAGTGAATTTAGTAGAAATAATGCTTTGAGTACTCATAGAACCATTCTGTTTTCACTTTCAGTTCAGTATATTACATTCAATACTTTATTATGCAATAGGTTTTGTGCTAAATTATTTTGCCCAACTGTAGGATAATGTTAGCATTCTGAACACATATAAAATAGGTTAGGCCAAACTAGGATGTTAGGCAGGTTAAATGTACTTTTGATTGACAATATTTTCCATTTATGGGGGAGGGGTCTATCAGAATATAATCCCAGTGTAAGTCAAGAAACAAGTATTTGAAGATTTCCTTAGTAAGAGGTTAAAAAAGTAAGTTATTTTAAGATGTGACATTCAGGTTATGTGTAACATTTTAATTATTTAAATTCCATTTGTTATTCAAACAATTAGTATGACATGCTATTCTGTGCAGTGTGGATTCTTAGCTAATTGCAGTAATTTTTCTCCAGTGTTTGGACTGTTTGACTATTGTCCCTTAGAAGAAGAAGAGCTGAGATGAAGTAAGATCATCATGGGAAGAGAACAGAGTCAGATAGTAGAATAATGAAGACAATACTGAAGTTTCTAAAATGGGGTATCTCCTAGCCTTAGAGGACATAAGAAGTCCATAAAGATCCTTAGAAAGCACTATGGAAGTATACAGTGATTAAATATAAGGGGGAAAAATCCTTAGACAATAAGTATTGAGAAATAAAAATTTCCAGTTGTGATTATTGGCATTTGAGTGTGAAATGGCAGCTTCTGAAGTGAACTGCCAGGAGACTCCTCAGTGAAATTAGAATATAAGACAGTAGAGAGCCTAGCAGTAAAACTAAAACATGGGGGAGGGGAGTTAAAAATATCACAAACAAAACACAGGAAAATACATATAAATAGTAAGGTGAACACCAGGAATAATAACCATGAAAATACATTTAGATAAATCATTGGATTCAGCTTAACATTCTGAACACATCAGCAAGGGAGAAACAATCAAGCCAACAACCAACTTCCTTAATTACAAAAAAATAAATTTTAAATAGAGAGCTCCAGGTGGTGGTACAACTATAAAACCTGGCATCCTATGAACTAATCTCACACAGAAATGTTCTCAGTTTAAGTCTGGAGATCACCTCCAGTACACTGGACGTGTGAATAGCCATGGTCTGAAACTGACTGAAGGCTGGAGGTGGATGGCATGGTCAAGACCCTGTGCAAGTCATGTCTGTTTCTCTCCCTGTCTCTTTCGTTCATGGAAGAAATACATTAAAAAACCTTAAAAATAAGATTGCAAAGTAGCCCTCATACCTTATTAAAAATTTGAATGCAAAGTCAAATGAGGGGGAGAAGATCTATAATGAATATAAAAATATGGCATTTTCATATGTAAAAAGGTACTATAACTCAGTAAGCAACAGATGAACAAAGTGTCTGAAAAGTCAAGAGCATGCCAAGAGGAAGTAATTCATTAAAGTACCACTAGCAAGTTTGGTGTCTATTGTTTTGGCTAATTAGAAGGGGCAGGGGGCCATGGGAGCATGTCTCTTAGACTCCAGGGTCCTGCCAGAACTGTGCTCAGCCTAACACAAAAGAGGGCAGTCACCACTGCATAAGAAAGTCAGTTGCTGTCTGAGTTGTTCACCTGGAAGAAACTCATTACTAGTTCATTTCAACTAAGACCAGATTATTCAGTTGCATTTTCAATGTTGCAAACTACCCTGTAACCTAAAAATTTCCCTTCGCTTGAGTTAATCAGGGTCTGTTTAAGATGTTTAAGATGAAATAAAATGAATATAAAAATAAGGAAAGAAATTAAAAGTAAGGCAAGAAGACAGTACTTTCCTAACAAGTGTTAAAATTAAGTAATAATCAAGAGTTATTATGGTCAAGAGAGGAAGAACATGTGTCTTCTCACAAACTTACAGAAATTGATGCAGTTTTTCTGAAGGTTAATTTTTCATGTTTACTTTCCATGGAATACCATTTATATTAATTTATAGAAGTGAAGTTTATAAATGGTTATATATAAAGATTTTATTATACGTAAATATTTCTAAAATTGAAAACTACAGACTAAATTTTAACACTCTGGAACTGATTAAAAATCATTATATAGCTATATGATTAAATACTTTATCACTTCACTTCTTCCACATGTTTTAGATAGCATTTTCCGACATGAGACATTGTTCATGGGGCTAGCTGCCATGGTGCATGATACTCAGGCACTGCGCTCCTCAAGTCCCAGAAATTATCTCACACAACTCAGTGCGGGCCACATGGGAGACCTGAGATAGAGTCTCCACCAATCTAAAGGTTGAGCTGGATGTCATGTGCCTTTGATTTCAATGACTTGAGGAGGCTGAGACAGGACAATCACTAGCTCAAGACTGACCTGGACAGCATGGAAACTACTGGAAAAAAAAAAAAAAGCCAGATGGGATGGCCCATACCTGAACTCCCAGCTGGAAGGCTGATGCAGAGGATAGTGAGATGGCAGAACATTGTTTTAAACAAAGAAAGAAAGAAAAAAGAAACGGAACCAGAAGATGGTATAATGGTTACATATCTGGACTCTCATGCAGTCAAAGGTAGTTTTAGTCCTAGACCCAGAGTCTTAAAACTCATGCTGGTGCAAGTGCGTGCATCCTCAAAATCCTGAGAGGAGAATGGAGAAGGGATTGCAGTGTGGCTATCCCCCCAGGGAGGTGATGTCTTGCTTTCTGTCTCTGTCTCTCCCATGAGCACGCACATCCTATAAAAAAAAATCTATTTAAAACAAACAAACAAAGAAACAAACAAATGAAAAGAAATTGCTTATCACTTGAAGTTAGAGAAAACAAAATATATTTTAATATATGTGGCATAACATCAGTTTGGGGTAAAAGGCATATGTTTGCATATAAGAACTGTTGGAAGAAAATATGACAATATGTTAGTGTTTTTACTTTTAAAAGTTATTTTTTCCTGAGAGCACAGGTTTTATTTTAAAATTCAGCATAAAACTATGTAACTAAAATTTGATAGATAGAAAGATATACATATATCATCTAAAAAGTATTGGCTTCGTGGTCAGAGTCTGAATGTAATCACTACCACTTCATCTCTTCAGCCTCAGTTTCCTCATCTGTAAAGTGGGGAGAATAATAGCACCATTCTTCAAAGCTGATGAAATAAGACATGCACCGGTTCTTGTGTCTGACTAGTAAATGTTTCATAACTTTCTCAATGACCTTATAGTAAAATATCAAAAACATTCTTGGCTACTATGATTTATTATAAAGATTTCTTCATATTTAGATAATTAAAACTATTTGGAATGCTGAATATTTCTTCTTTATGTTTCAATTCCATGGTTACTTTTTTGAAGTTAATTTTAACACGGTGTTTTGAAAATGTGTCAGTTCTATGATGATAAATCCTGTGGTAACATTTAGCACAAGTACAAACAAAGACTTCAGCTTCCCCGTGGGTACATCACAGTAATTATGGCATCAACAGCAACATGCTTCTTGATTAGATCAATTAATTCATGCAGACAAGATATTTATTTTGCATTTTTTCAATTTTTATGCTCCCCGGTGACTTCCTGTTGTTAAATCCGTGCTGTTACTCTCATGCTTTATTTTATCTAGACCACTGAATGGCATACTAAACTTAAAATTACATACATGAGCGTGATTTATCCAACACTCACTCACCCCTGAAAACATGATCTATAAGAGATGAAAGAATGAGGTACTTAAATGATGGAGAAAGAACATTATAGCTCTGCATTACTTTTTTGCAATCTTTAATACTTAGAAGTACTAAAGAATGAAAGATTGGCAAGGTTGAACAGTTTTTTTTTAACATCCTCTAACCATTTGATTTCGTTCTTTTAATTCATACCAGTTGCCTATTTTTTTCTCTCTCTCCTGGAGTAAAAAGGGGAATCGATCATAAAGACACAGAAGTATTTCATACAACTCAGCAGCAAAAACATGCACTGAGCATCACATCAGTGTGGAGTCAGGAATTGGGGAGAATTGATTCTGTATGTCAATGGGAGAGTTCAGTGGGGAGTGAGATCTACCCTTGCCCCTTTCTACTCTGTGACAGATAAGAAAATGCTGGAGGGAGCACAAAGCTATGTAATATCATTGCAATTTAGGATCTGGTGTTGTAGAGACCAACTACCGAAGTTTGGAGAAAGGGTTTCTGCAGGTATGACAGCCACTTCCCTGCCATCAAGTGAGCCATACACTCTCCCAGTCTGCCTGAGCACTTGAGGGAAACTCCTCTTTGGATGATCTATTTTAGTTCTATGGGTAGTGACTGCTTCTAATAGCTGTTATTTCTACACCCTTTAAAGTTTTCTTTACTTCTCACAAGCCGGTCTCCCTTTTTTACTTACTTTATTATACTCAATAATGCTATATATTAAAAGTTTCCTGTTGAAACCACTGGGTGGTTTATGTGCCTTGATCAAAACCTAATAAACCCCATTTTAAATTTTAACTGAAGTCACCCTAAAAAATCATATTTGTTACACTTAAAAAAAACAAAAACAAACCCTATCACTTTTTTTCTAATCAATTGTTACTTTGGTTTCTATTATTGTTCATTATGCTAATACAATGAATAGTTAACCACCGCTGATATTTGCCTGTTTGATTAGACAGATCAGTGTTTCTCCTTGGCATTACTGACATTTTGAACTGGATAGTTTTTCTTACAAGAGGCTTTCCTGTGCACTGTAGCTTGTTTAGCAATTTCAGAATCACTCCCGATGGGAAACCACTGTATCAGTCTCCTTCCTTTTAAAAACACATGTAGCCTTTCCTTTCATCCATTAGAAAAATACTTTGAATTTTGAAATGAAAGCAGAAGCTTATTTCATTTTCCTTCTGCATAGATAAGTCATTGTCCCTGTACAGATTATTGAACAATACTATTATCTCCACTGATTTTTAAATGCTGCATTCATTTTTAATTTCTTATACATATTAATTTATGCTTTAGAACTATTTTTCTATTCCATTAATCTTTCATTCTTTTCTAAAATGTTTTAATTATTTTAGTTCTACAATACATTTTTAAATACCTAAGATGATGGGGTCCTCATAATAACAATTCTTGTTCAAAATTTACATACCTATTCTTGTCTATTAATACTTCCAAATAAGCATTTAAGTGATTTTGTGAAGGTCCTTAAATGTTTTCTTTAGATTTTTGAACAAATTGCCTTACACCTATTAATCACAATAAAAAATAATTGACAGCATTTTTAAAGAGTCACTCTTCTTATACAGGCATGCTATATAATAATTTATTTAGATGTAAATACCAGATACAGTGTGTGTGAAAGAGGAGGGTCTGAGGAAGGACATTTAGGAAAAAATAGGGAGGCAAAGCATTAATGGCACAAAGAAATGTGGTATTATCTGTTGAAGATATTTTGTAGTTTTATCAACTGAGAAATGTTCACCTGTTGAAATATTCATTTTGTAAGCCAAATAATAATGTGATTGAATGTATATAAAAAATAAAATGAAAAAATAAAAAAAATTCTTCTATGTAAGTAGGAGAAATTTCATTGTTTTCTCCTTAAAAACCTTGTGTATTTTTGTCAGATTTATCTCTAAGTATTCTGTATTGAAAATGGGAAAAAAATGTTTTTGTTTCACTATATTTTCTAGTTATTCATTGCCAGCTTACAACAAAGTTATAGATTTTCACATATTTATCATGTATCTTTATTTAATTTTGATAAAACTTACATTTTTCAAATAATTTTCTTGAATGATCAAATCTATTTCAATGTAAAAATTTTAGAAAAAAATATAAATTTTCTATGAAACCATTCTCTTCTTACAGAAAGTAAAGTCTTTATGATTTCTTTTGAGATTTTAATGTTTTCATCTTACTGAAATCTTCACAGCGAAGAGAACTAGAATGCACACATGGGAAAGATATAAGGTAGTTCTCCTTATACATAAAATGAAATGTGACATATTTTCCTTTCTTCTCTCTGTTCTTCATATCACAGTCTCAAGGTACATTTATATGAAGATGTGAAGCATTGTTGATTCAGTTTGGTTCAGTTAACATTGTCAAACCTCTTTTACGCATCAGACTTGATCTTCAGTCTAACAATCAATCAAACCCAGTCCTTATTCTAAATAAACTTACTGCCTAAGAGTAGAAAAACTAATATAATTTCAAAATAATATAATAATGTGTTACTTGCTATGAAAGTGAAATACTCAAGGTATGGTAGCTGTAAGTGCTCAAATGTGGGAGAATTTAGGTAGCCTAGAGGAAAGGATGGAGATCAGTAAAAGATTTTCCAAACAAAATTTCATCTCACCTGAATAAGAAATGTTTAGTCAAGTTAATTATGAATGGAATAAAATGAGTGGAGAGTCCTTGAGAAAGAAGGTATGATATGAACAAATGTGTAAGTTTGTGTGGTCACTAGAGTGAAGACTAAATATATTTCAGGTTGCTGAAGTTCAAAGCAAGAAGAATAATACACATAAAGCTTCAAGAAGTAGGTAGAGACCAGACCTTAAAGGGTTTTTAATCAAGCTGAAGAACTTAGACCTAATTTTAAAAATAATTAATTATGTAACTTTATTATTATTATTATTTTAATTCACTAGAGAAAGAAAAAAGCAAGCCACCAGGTCTGGGACTCAAACCACATTCGATCATGTGGGAGTCCAGCACCTTAACCACCACACCACTTAGAGCACCTGCTGGCCCCCTTGGACCTAACTTTGTAGATGGCATTGTATCTAAATGTAAGTTAAATAATACTATCAGATTTGGTATGTATGTATGTATGTTTATATTTATTTTTAAGAGGTTTTTGCTATAGGGTGTGTGCGTTTGTTTGAAAGACAGAGAAAGAGACAGAGAGACAGAAAGCAAGAAATCACCCCCCTCCCCAGGGGGAATGGCCATGCTACAACCCCTTTCTCCTCCGTTCTCCTCTCAGGATCTTGGGCATGCATGCACATGTGCCCAGCCTTAGTTTAAGCCATCAGGTCCAGGACTTGAACTGCGGTCAACTACATGGGAGTCCAGCAACATAGCCATTACTCCAACTGGTGGTCCCGAGATTTGGTTTTTATAGGTAGAGCAGTGTTAAGGTGCTACACAGGATAGACTCATGGGTATGTGAGAGTTAGATGAAGAAAATCATCAAAGACACTACTACACCAGAAAATAGGTTATCACATATTGAACTGGGTTATCTCAGCAATAATGTGGATAAAGACAGATAGAAACTTGGAGGATGGGACCAGCAGATTACCATCTGATGGTTACATTGCTGGACTCACACATAGTTGACTGTGGTTCAAGTCCTAGACCCGGAAGCTTAAAACTCACACCAGGCACATATGTGTGAGTGCCCAAAATCCCCAGAGAAGGGATTACAGCTTGGCCATCTCCCCTCGGGGGTGGGGTGGGGTGGTGATTTCTCTCTGTTTGTGTCTCTGTCTCTCTGGAGAGCACATGCTCCCTATAGCAAAAAAACTCTAAAAGAAAAAAAAGTAAGAAACTTTGGAGGCTTTGTTGACCAGTTGGAGACTGTGATGAGTTTGTATTATGTCAACTCTGCTAGACTGGAGCTGTTTCTCAGAATTCCTTTCACCTCATAGTTCCAAGTTAGCATGAGTGAAGTAAAACATTTTGTGTGAGATTTGGAAGGCAGACTGAGATAATAGTATAAATACATATACATATCATTTCATTTATTTTTATGCAGGGAATATCAGTGGGAGTACTAGGCACAGTGGCAGCTCATATATGTCACTGCTTATGTGCTGGCTTACCTGATTGTCTTACCTTGTTGGCTTGGGGCAACTTTTGGACCACAACTCCTCTAGTTCTGCTGGATTTTCTCCATCTCCACCTGAGCCAGACCGAGCACCAGATGAAGAAGGAACAGTCATACATAAGCTGTTTAACCACCTTCCACAATTCCTTAGGGGCCAAATTCCAACCCAAGTCTGTATTTCCTGTCATTCTCAGTGCTTCTGTTTTCATGGATCAAATCCTGACTAATCCTGCGACAGAGAGTGATGAAGTGGAAGACATGAACCAACTCACCAGTTTTCTATTTGCAGTCATTAGTGGGTATGGCACAATGAATCCAAATAGTGCATATATGAAAATAATAAATCTGGATGAGAAAGCAAAAAATGCAGCTCTGAAATCCTGTTTGATTTGCTTAGAACACCAATGTAGTGATGCTAAACTGGTGTGGTGGACAGCTTAAGATAGCTCAGAGGAGGATTCAAAAGCAGGGACAATATGTCAAAGTGATATTGTACAGGCAGTAAGTGAAACCACGATAGTTGATGAGGCCATCCAGGGAAAGGGAGGTATAGCAAGTGATGCAGGGCAGGCACAGTACAGAATCATGGGGAATATCCAATATTTAAGATGTAAACTACAGAGAAACTTATCAAGATTGAAAATCAGCCATTTAAAAAGTAAGAAAAAAGTGGAGAAAATAATTATAGAAACCCGTGGAGTTTTAAAAGACTTAAAAAAAAAAGGTCCACTATATTGTTTGTGACAGAGAGTTTCTTTGGATTTGTTAATATGGAGTTTACTCATAGGTAACCTTTGGCAGAGCAGTTTCTGTGGAGTAACAGGAAAACAGCCAAATGACAATGAATTAAGTTGTGAAGAATGAGTGTGAAAGGAAAACGATAGTTGAGAATGGAGTGGAAAACTGAGTAGCATCTGGAGATGGATGTAGAGTGAAGGGAGGCTTTTCTTTAGGGATAAGTATGTATATTTAAAGATGAATGATCTAAATGGCGGAAGAAATAAAGCTATAGGAATGGTGCCATAATTGACAGAGCAAATGAGGCATGTGAGGCCAAGAATCCAAGAAAAGGGGCTGGCTCTGATGAGAAAGAAAGGCATTTACAAGTTTAGAGGGGGAAATGTAACATGGACAATTACAGGTGGGTTTGTAGACAGAAAGGTATGCTTTTTTGTTGTTACTATTGTTATTAGTAAGTTTTCAATCACTACAAGTTGTCTCCTAAAAATGAGTGGGAAAGGGCATGGTGGAGCAAGAGAAAGTTAGTTTTACAGTAGTCACTGTGGGAAACATGGAGATAAATCTGGTGTGAAGGATTCAGTGTTTAGTGGATCATCCAAAGCAGGGGTTCCCAATGTCCAGGCCACAGACCACTGCTAGTCTTGAGGCTGGGCTGCTGACTGCTGTCAGTCTGCTGAGCCACACAGCAGGAAGTGACCAGCCAGTGAGTGAGTAAAGTTTCCTCTGTGTTTGGAGCTGCTCCCCATTGCTTGCATTGCTGCCTGGCTCCATCTTCTATTGGATCAGTGGTATTACTGGATTCTTGTGTGAATATGAACCCTATTGATGTGGATTGTTTATTGAGTATTGCAGTGTGGAATTGGTGGAAATGGCGTACATGGTAGATGTGGTACACTTACGTTACCCCAGAAACACTCTCTGACCACCCCATCAGAGGAATCACCTTCCACAAGGCCGGTCCCTGGTGCAGAAAAGGTTGTGGACCCCTGGTCTAAGGAACTTGTTAGGAAAGAAAAGCTCTTGGCCTCAAACTGTGTTGCTTTGTGAAAGCATCATTGCTTAAGAGCAAAGAAGGTCATAATAGGGACCAGCAGTTAGCTTAATGGCTATGTCGCTGGACTCACAAATAGTCGACCTCAGTTTGAGTCCCGTACCTGGTGGCTTAAAACTCACACCGGGCGCGTGTGCTTGTGTGCCCAAGATCCCGAGAGGAGAATGGAGGAAAAGGGATTGTGGCATGGCCATCCCCCCCTGGGGGATGATTTATCGCTTTCTGTCTCTCTGCCTTTCTCTGTCTGGTGAGTGCACGTGCCCTATAGCAAAACAAACAAACAAACAAATGACAACAACAACAAAAAAACCAAGAAGGCCATAATAGGATAAATGGATAGGTAGGTGGCCTGAATAATGCTTATCTCAAAAGAAAGGGCAAACAAAGATGCAATGATTCCTCTGGTAGAAGTAATTTTTAGAAGCAGCCATCAAGAAAGGAAAAATGAAAGGTTGTAGGGCAGATGGCAGAATAATAGAAGATGAATTTTACACAGCAGCCTTGTGAGGGGGAAAAGCATGTTGTGGCATAGTATATTTGGACCTTAATATTTTCTACAATTTTATGACATGTGCTCTGGTATATGTAGAGCACAATTACAGTTATTCATTAGCTCATAAAAATATCCTGAATATCTATGATGTATCAGGACTGGATTAGCAGTGACAGATATGGTCTTTTCTCTGGGAAGATTTAGTCTAGTGTAGAAATCAAAATCAGCATTGTGATAAGAGTAATGAATGAACTAAATACAGAATGCTATGTAGAGTACAGGGAAGACAGTTTTAAGAACATCTGGGTGGCTTACCCAGTTGGCTATGTCAGAGTAGGTAATGGGTCATCGGAAAAGTCATGACGTATTTTGCTATGCAAACATGTGTCATGTCTTTTCTAATGACACAATAGTTTAGAAAGTTTGTAGACACTCTTGTTAGTCACATGGTCTCAAATCAACCTGCATTTCTGATACTACAGTAAGACCAAGGAATGGGAGTCAAATAGGACAGGACAAAAAACCCCTAATATTGTAATTCTCAGAAAATTTTTCATTAACCTCATGTAACCCCAGAACACTCCTGTAATGCATATTTTATGAACTATAGTGTCACAAGTACACTCTTGTGGCTAGTGGGAGATATATGTCAATCCCCTTCTGTCCCCCCAAAATCACCTTTTCTATATAATGACTGGTTTTCTTTGACTGAGACATTTGTCCTGAAATATTTAAAAATACTCAGTTCTAATCTATGCAAAATTAATAATTAAATTTTCCTGTCAAAGCATTAATCTAAATGCTGTCATTGCTGTGCTATATTCCAACCTCTTAAGAGGCAGTCAGTTAAATGGATTCTCAATTAGGATTCCCTCTAGAATTAACTACCACAGTGTAGCTAATTACTAAATAACTTAACATTCATCTAACTGAGAACTCATATATTAGATTTTCCAAGTTTTTATGGATTGTTAAATGGTTTACTGTAATTAGAAATCCTAGGAGAGACCAGAATTTTTTTTATAACTGTATGCCTTTTTTTCATGGTATGTTACTTCAACCTGGGATTTCTTTTCTCAGTTTCTTCATCTCTCCACTTTATACTCATCCAATATTCAGCTCAGAGATTATATCCTACAAAACACCTTGGCAAAGCCTCTTTCCTAGCTGGATTAAATATTTCCGTTCTGGTTCTGTTCTTAGACAATGAATAAAAAGTTATCTGCTGGTGATAATGTATCATATATGGTAATATACTTGACTGATATGCTCTGCATTCATGCTGGGAAAAACCATCTTCATCTACACGTAAAGATGTACAGTGATTAAATTTAGAAGCATTTTAAAAATTCCCTTCTCCTCCATTCTCCTCTCGGGATCTTGGGCATGCATGCACACATGCCTGGCGTGAGTTTTAAGCCACCAGGTCTGGGAAGTGAACCACGGTCGACTACATGGGAGTCCAGTGACATAGCTGTTACGCTAACTGTTGGTCCCTCCAATTTGATTCTTTATATTTCTCCTTAGAAAGACCATATTTCAAAAGTGGCATATTTTCAATATGTAAAATTATCAAAATTATTTCAGTAGAAGAAATATATAAGCTACCCAAAAATAACAAAGAATTCCACTTAGATGTAAAGACATGTATACACACTCACAAATACAACAGAATGTCAAAAAGATTGTGAAAAAATAGAAGCAAAATACGAAGTTATTTTGGTACAAAACAACTTTGAAATCCAAGCATAGTTTTTCATGAACTTTTTCTGTAAACATGTTGAAGATCCTCACATATATAATATAGCGAAATGATAGCAAATATTTTCCAGTGTAATACTAAAATTCATTAAGAGAAATAACTTTTATAGAATGCTATTTCAGGCAGTTACTGAAAATCAGGGCTTTATGAATAGTGCCTTAATGTTATAAAATTGTAACTTATCATTTTATTCAAAGAATTAAATAAAATACTTTTAATTCAATTAGCTGAGGACTTAGAACACTTTTCTTTAATGCCTTTTCTTTCAAAATTTGCAATGCCAGAGGAAACATGTGAACGCTTGAGAGAGAGAGAGAAAGGGAGAGAGAGAGAAAAAAAAAAAAGCACTGCTACCCCAGCGATGGCTGGTCAAGAAGCAGTCCTTTCCTCCATCTCTTCATCCCATCCCATCAGAATCCTGGGCATGTGCACATGTGTTTTTCAAGCCTCCAGGGTCAGGATTTGAACCATGGTGGGGCATGTGGGATGCAGCTCCCTCTGCACAGGTTTTAACAGATATGCTCTGGGGCTGACCAAGAAATGTTTAATGTTTGGTAGAATTGAATTCTTTTCCAGCAAGACAGATAAGCCTTTTAGAAAATGGTATTTGTAGTTATACTCTCTGTGTAATTTTAAAATATGGATTATGAGATTTGTCCCAAATGTTGATATGGACTTTAAAAAAAGAGAAAGAGAAGCTAAGACCCAGTGCAGAATGAAGAATTGTACCAATAGAGAATCTTAGCAACGTTAGAAATTTAGGGAGGAGGACATAATTTTCCTCGAAGTTCTGATGGTGTAATATACACATGATCAGTGCCTTTGATCGACATGAATCTCTTATTACTGGAACAAGTCAGGAGTTCTGAGTGGGTATGAGCCTGCACAGAAAAGAAAGTAGCCAAATATAATTATGTCTTTTAAAATTTGTGTCACCTATATGCTGCCTGAAACTCTCATAGCAATAGGTGGAAGAAATATATTAAAAGCTAGCATGCAAGAATAGATATTTATTCATTTCAGCTTAGATGTGTCCAGGAAGGTATTTTTATCTCTTCTGCATAACTTAACTAATTTCTAACTGGTGCTATTGCTAAATCTGACCATTTTAAGACAGGAGTATAGGACCCAGGGAGAAGCAAAATTCTAACTATCAAAACATCTCAGCACCACTAACACTTTTGCATTTCAGGTTTGAGTAGTCTTTTTTTAAAAATTTTTATTTATTTATTTATTTTACATTTTTTTAATACATTCAATCACACTGAGCAGTCTTATGTAGTGAAGAGGATAGTCAACCAATTCCAAGTGGAAGCTCTCTAGAAGATACCATCCCTGCCATCTTGGCAGGAATGGGTCTGACTACTGCTTTATTGTGATGGAAATACTGATGTCTACTCTTTGTGGGTTTCCAGTTGATTTGGTTCATTCTTTATATCTCTGGCACTAGCCTCTTTTACTACGATATCAGGTAATAATGGAACGTACAGTTGCAGGCCATTCAGTAACATGGTGGATAAGGTGGCTAACCCCCACACGACCAACAGCAAGGTTAAAATCCTGGACCTGGTAGCTTGAAAAATATACCAGGTGTGTATTCATGAAAGCCCCGAATCCTAACAGGAGAGAGAAATGGAGGAGGAGGGAATGTAGCATGAGCATTCCCTATGGGAGGGGGGACGGTGCTTTCTCACTCTCTCTACTCTCTCTTTCTCTGGTGAGTGCACACACCCTCTGGCAAATTAAAAAAAACAATCCTTATAGCTGCTAGAACATGGGTGTGTGCCAGTACCATTGCAGAGCCCCACATTGTCTTGGTTTAAGATTTTGCGTGGCTGAATCTGGTCAGCTCAACCACAGGATTCTAAATCCATCTACTTTTTAGCAGTTCTGCAACTTCTGGTGTCCCCCGAATTTCCCTCTCGGGTATTCTGCATGCCTCATGTAGATTCTGAGTAACTGAAAATGCCACCTTAGGCATCAATCTATGTGTCCCTTGGCATTTGCCATCACTATTCCCCTACTACCTTGAATAAATTGCCACCTAAGATGCAGGGTTTTTCTGAGAAGTTGGCAGTTCCCTTCCTAGGCTATGTCCCAAGCACACATCCCACATATCCCACCCTATATAACTTTAACATCATTGGGGCCAGCAGGTGGTGTGGTGGCTAAGGGCTCTGGACTCCCACATGGCCAACCATGGTTCAAGTCCTGGACCTGGCAGCTTGCGTTCTCACTTTCTCTCTCTCTCTCATTCTCTCCCTCTCTGGTCAAATTAAAATAAATAAATAAAGTTAAATAAAAATAAATAATTCTTAAAAAATAAGTTTAACATCATTATAAATATTATAACTATTACAAATTTTATTGGCAATCATTTTTGCACTTCTTGTAATTTATGTAACTCCTTTCCTGAATCTTCATTTGTACTTCATATACAAAATATGACATAAAAGTATTTTATATCAAAAAATTATATTTGAAATTTACAAAGTATGCAATAATATACCAACACCTAATCATTCAAAGGACATTGTAAGAAAAAGAAAGTAAATGTCAAAAAGTATTCAAGAGAATAAATGGAATTATTTTTAGTATTGTAGAATGAGAAAAATTGATGCTATTAATTCCGTTCTGACTAATGGTTTATATTGATGGAATTTTACCTATACTGTCTTAGCATGAGTAAACATCCCACCAAACAATATGTGTTTTTTTTTTCCCTGTTGGCCATATTGCAATTTTTATTAGCTTATATCTGTAGAAGACATTCAGGATAAATCTGAGAATAAAAGATAAATGAATTGACTGTGGCTATTTATGGAACATAATCAGAGCTTGCTGAATCTGAAAAGATAAACAGTACACTCATAATATCTAGGACAGAAACATATTTCATGTACCCACGATTGTCTCTCATAAATTGGTTTAGGTATAAAGGGTGGCTGGAAAGTTAAATTATAAAGCTAAACAGAATTCAAGTGCCACTATTGATCACCAAATTAACACCAGATTCAATTTCTCCAAAAAGTTGTAATTCATTTTATTGCATCTAATTGCCATCTTTTATCCATTATTAATCACTTCTAGTAATCCTGCCTTCACAAATGAGGAAGGCAGCACCTTCATTCTACTAAGCAGGAACAGAAAGGAACACTCGTTATCTGTGTCTACAAACTGAAACAAAGAATGATCATGTGAATCAAGATCCAAATATACTAAAAAACGACTAGATCTATTTCTTTACACACAGCTGTGAATACACACTTTTTCACTCCTCTGGCTCTTTAGAGAATGTGCGCACAGTGCACACTTTATCATGTCTGGGTTGAGGCAGGATGAGAGCTGACGTCAAGAGATTCAGGAATTGGTACATCATCAGAGTTGCCTTGTACATGCAGCCTCGGTGTATGTTGTTTTGATGAATGATATATTAAGGCTGTGAATCAAAGGTGATTATAGATACATGTTTCTTTAAGGTGGACTACAATGTCACCTTTGGAGAAAGAATTGTTTCATTCCTGTGTTTGAAAAGCAGGTGCTTTAATGAGAAGCTCTATGTTGAATAAACATAGCAATTCAGTCAAGATGGTGAACTCAGAAATTATTAAACAACAACAACAATAACAACACTTTTTACTAACATCTAAGAATGCTGGATAAAATTGTGACCAGCAGGTGGAATAATGGTTATGTCACTGACTCCCACATGGCCAACCGCTGCTCAGTTCTGGATTGGCAGTTTGAACCTCACACCAGCTGTATGTGTGTTCGTGCCCAAAATCCTGAGAGGAAAATGGAGGAGAAGGGATTGTGGCATGACTACCCACTCTAGGAGGTGAGTTCTCACTTTTTGTCTCTCTGTCTCTCTCTCTCTGGTGAGCAAAAATACACACCTATAGTGAAAATCTCTCTTAAAGATAATAATGGTCGATAAAATATTAAAAAGAGCTGAAAGCTAAGTTGAAAATAAAAGAAAGGCCTTGGCATATAAAAAATACCTAGTAAAAATTCATTATTCATTATTTATTTTTTTGTAACAGGGTAAGTCAACATTCTATTATTATAATTCCTATTATTAAAACTAATTTAAAGAATGCTTCTGGTAAACTAAGAGATATACCTGATCTACAGACATTATCAGAATAATCGAAGCATTTCTAGGTATCATCTAGCTGCTCAGAGAGAACCTCTAGTGATGAATGCCCTTCCATACCCTGTATTAGTTTGCTCGTGCCTCTATAACAAAGTACCATGAATCAGGTAGATTAGAATGACACAAATTTATTTTCATACAGTTCTGGAATCCAAAATCAAAAGGTTAGTTGGACCATGCTCTTTCTGAAAAACTAGAGAATTATCTTTTCTAAGTCTTTCTCTGACTTCTACAAGTTACTTGTCTATTCAACCTAAGTCCAGTCTTTACAACTTCCCTGTATACATGCCTCTACACCTATCCAAATTGGCTCTTTTTATAAAGACAGTCATATTGGAATAGGATGAATTCAGTGGGGGAAAAAAAATAAAGCACAGGCCTCATCGAGGCCTCACCATTCTCTTAAAAGTACCATGAATCAGGTAGATTAGAATGACACAAATTTATTTTCATACAGTTCTGGAATCCAAAATCAAAAGGTTAGTTGGACCATGCTCTTTCTGAAAAACTAGAGAATTATCTTTTCTAAGTCTTTCTCTGACTTCTACATATTCAACCTAAGTCCAGTCTTTACAACTTCCCTGTATACATGCCTCTACACCTATCCAAATTGGCTCTTTTTATAAAGACAGTCATATTGGAATAGGATGAATTCAGTGGGGGAAAAAAAATAAAGCACAGGCCTCATCGAGGCCTCACCATTCTCTTAAACCATTAGAGACCCACAATTTCGGTAGTAAATTACAATAGCCCAGAATGTCAGAACCATCAGTACCTGCCCAAACCTCCATCCCCCTTAAGAGTTTTCCTTTGGCAATTGATGGATGCCTCTTCACTTACAGGTAGAATTTTTCTCACCTGGGAATGTCTTCCTTTTTTTTTTTTTCTTGTAGAAGTCCTCTTTAATATTTCAAGGTTTAGTTTCATGTCAGTTCCTCTCTGAATTCCTTTTACACAAAAGCTACTGGATACATAGTATCCATCAGAATTAATGAACCATTTATTAAAATCTCATATCACCTTGTTTACGTATCCTATTAGAGGGAGACTTTTAACTCCTCGGCTGGCTGAACCCACATCCAGCATTGTTCAAGTCTGTTCTGTGGCTAACAACAGAAAATACTGGTGATTGGGTGGTTTATAAATATAGTAATTTAAATGAAAATTTAAAAAAAAGAAAAAAGAGAGAGAGAGACAAAAGAAGTTTTAAAAAATAGGAGAGCTCTTCTTTGTGCTTTACATGTGTGTATACATACATGTTATTATGTATCACACGTTGTATGCTTATAGTGGCCTTTAAATCCTTCAAAGAGTTCTAGGATATAGGATATGTCTTATTCTTGTTTTGGAAGTGAATAAATCTAATTTCAGCTAGAAATTGGTAGAGATGAATTTAAACCCAAGATTACCTGTGCACCCAACCACTTTACTACTATTAATATAAAACCTCACGTTAAAGATGATAAGCATGTCTGGCACTGTTCTAGTTTATTTTGTGGCTACCAGCAGAAAATACCTGAAATTGGGTGATTTATAAATAACTTAATTATTAGTTATTTAGTTGACAGTTTGGTGGTCCAAAGCCCTCTGTGGTGGGAATCTTCTGGCTGACTCACAACATGGCAGAGGGCAAAAAAGTGTTGTCTGTATTCCATGTCTGTCTGTTTCATTCTCCCTCTTTCATTCCCCCAGCATGAATCAATTATGGGAATCTTTCTCAGATGACCTTAATCCTAATCTTTTCTAAAAAGTCCCACATTTGATACTATAATTACATCATTTTCATCATCATTACAGCGGCTCAACATATGAATTTTCAGGGGCATATTCAAACTATTGTAAGCAGTGCTTTAATTCCAGTTCCTCTCTTCCTTTTTTCTCTTTTTTTAAGAATTATGTATTTAATGATATTTATTATTATTACTATTATTTTAATTTGCTATAGGGCATACATGTTCAATAGAGAGACAGAGAGAGAAAGAGAAAGCGAGAAAGTGAGAAAGCAAGCAACCAGGTCCAGGACTTCATGTGGTCTGCAATGTGGCAATCCAGTACCTCAACTACCATGCCTCCTGTTGGCTCCAATTTCCTCTTCTCTTGAATATTTATAAAGCTATAGTCATAATTGACCAGCTTAAGATCTCTTAACGATCCATTTTCCAGTTTATGCCTTCTGTTAATCCATGGATTCTGTCATAGGACCCAGCTCATGGCAAATCTCAAAATTGAGTAAATGAATTAAAATTGAGAATGATTTTTAACTATCAGAGCTGATTTTATACATCTAAAGACATAGCAATAAGGAAAGCTTGCATTTTTTAATTTATTTATTTATTTATTTATTTATTTATTTATTTATTTATTCTTGGGCATGCATATACACGCTCCCAGTGTGAGTTTAAGCCACTGGGTCTGGGACTCAAATCACAGTCAACTATATGGAGTTCAGCGACATAGCTATTATGCCAACTGCTGGTCCCAACACCAGCAGATTTGAGCTGGCTAAAAACATTACTCCAGAAAATAAGAGATTCCAGTCTACCTGAGCTAGTTTAAGAAGTGAAACCCCCATTGCTTTAATCTTTATAAAAAAGGTAACCTAATGTTAATTATCAAGTTTTCTTCCTCTACTAGTATATTTCCTTACAAAACCCACTGCTTCTACCTTACAAAACCCACTGTTAAGTAATTTTTCTGGTGGATGTACTTATTCTATTTTGTAGAATAGTAGCTGTCCCATTTATGAATTATGAATAAAATCCAACTTAAACAAATTTGTTTTAATTGTGCCTTTGGATGGTTTGTAGTTTGTTTTATTTATTTTGTGTGTGTGTGTGTGTGTGTGTGTGTGTGTGTGTGTGTTGGAGAGGTTTTTGCTATAGAGCATGTGCACTCACCAGAAAGACAGAAAGAGACAGAGAGACAGAACATGAGAAATCATCCCCCAGGCGGGATGGCCCCACCAAAATCCCTTATCCATTCTCATCTTGGCATCTTGGTGATGCACGTGTATGTGCCTGGCGTGAGTTTAAGCCACCAGATCCAGGACTTGAACCACAGTCAACTACATAGGAGTTCAGCAACATAGCCATTACACCAACTGCTGGTCCTGGTTCGTAGTTTATTATATTTCACTGTTGTGTAGTATTCTGTTGCTTAGATATACCCTACTCAGTTTATCTGTTCCACTGCTTAGTATTTGGATGGTTTCCAGTTTGGGCTATTATAAATAAAGCTGTTATAAATATTCTTCTTCATATGTTATGTTTTTACCCAGGGACAGTATTTCTATGTCATAGGTATATTTATGTTTAGCTTTAGTAGTAGCATATATATAAATATTTTAGTAATAGCATATATAAATATTTTATGTTAGTAGTAACATATGTATTTTGCTGATTCACCAAAACAATACACCCTTTCCACACCGATATGTCTTCTAAGCTCACATATTGTCTTTTAATATGTATAACCCTCTTTCTTTCTTATCCTTTATATCTCTAACATCCATGGTCTTACAGTATGAGAAAGTGAAAATAATCACTTTCTGCCTTTTATCCTACTTTTCAGTGGAGGGTTTTCATTCCCCCCATCCCAAGATACTTGTGCATGCATTCCCAAAATCCTAAGAGGAGAATAGAGGAGAAGGGATTGCTGTGAGGCCATGACCCCTGGAGGAGACTTCTCTCTTTCTGTTTCTCTGTATTTCCAGCAAGCACATGCACCCTATAGCAAAAAATCTCTTAAAAAAATAGGTGAAATAATACAAAGGAGTGAATTATACAAATGGGTGACTATTTGTCTAGTACCCATTATAATTTGTAAATTTTTTATTAAAGCAAGGGTATTATTCTGTTGTCAATGGAAAAGACATAAATTCAATGTGTAGAATTTCTTTTAGGTAATATTTTTCCACTGAGTATGCAGAGACTAGTCATTAGGTGAAGATACTGTAAAATGTGTATGTTTTAAAATATTGATATATAATATTATTTATTAAATAGCAAGTTTATTAAATTAAATTTTGATTGTTAAATATTTAAATAATTACTAGACTGCTATCTACAATATTATTAACAGGAAGAAAAAAACCCTTTTCAATGCACTTATAATGATTATTTTGTATATCTAGTGGCAGTGGTTGGACTCAGGAATGGTGAAAAATCTAAGACCTGGTAAAATTGTAAGTCATAGGTTAGAAGAATAAGAAACTATCTTCCTTTCAAGCCTCCTAGTCTTCTAAGGTTATATAGGGCTGGAGACTTGGTCTGAGTAAGCCAGTAGAGGTCACAAAGCTTGGGAACCTGTTCTGCATGGTTCAATTAGGACTAAACATGGAAATAAACACAGATACTCTATGGAATACTACTCAGCCATAAGAAAACAAACAAACAAACAAAGAAACAGAAACCAAGATCCTGGCATTTGATAGAAAGTGGATGACTATGGAAAATTTACTGCTGAGTGAAGCAAGCCAGACTATGAAAGAGAGACATCGTATGTCTCCACTTAATATATACTGACTGTGCACATTGTGGTGGAAACTGAAACATTAGAAGTTAATGTCTCTGTATTGACTGACATGCATGGCATTCCCTTTTGAAAAAGCAATGTAATACACTGTAAAGTTATATGTAATCCAATGTAATATAAAGAAGATAATGATGATAATAAAAAATAAAAAAGAAGATATAGAAGCATGGAAAATGGTTATGGATACTGGAGACAGTATGAGAAGAGGGCGGGAGAAATGGGAGAGTGTGAGGAAATAAAGTAAGGAGAAAAATAGAGAGCCAATACATTTATGGGACACAGAAATGGATTGTTATCAATTGATAATGTGCATAGTATTCTCACCTGGACTGGTGTGAAGTATATTCATGTTGGGTAAATTCACTTTACAAGCTAAGTGATGTATAGTAATCGAATGTATAAAATAAATTTTTAAAAAGATAAGCTTATTGACACACTTTTAAGAAGACTACTGCCCTGGGATTGCTATGAAAGCCTCACTTAATGGTATTACATAGAAAATTCTGGGCATAGTTTATGATGAGAGATCTTTCAGCTCTGGCTACCTGTTAGAAGTGTCTATTCCTGCCCTAACATGTTTAAAACCATCTTCCCATTATAAAAAGCATGCAAGAAAAAAAGTCCTATGCCAAAGAAAACCCACAGTTAGTATAAAAATTATGTCTTCTGCAAAGCATATTGAAAGAAAGCAAATCTCCTTCAAAATCACTTAATAATACTCAGAACAAAACAAACAAACAAACAAGAAAACACTACTCCAAACAAGTACATGGAATAAAGGACTAAGAATTCATTCTTATGGGCTGAGAAACAATACACGTAATGTTGAACAAAAAAATTATTCTGGTTCCTAATATAACATATTAAATGCAGAACAAATAAGGAATGAGAAGACCTCTTTCATTCTGCATTTGTATACATTGAAATGACAATTGTTATTTTAGATTCCAGTGTATGTTTTTCTTTCATGTTGGAATTTTGATCCATATCTTCTTATTATGCTTGTTGTTTTCTATCATTCTTCTGACCAATGAAAGTACATACAAATGAGAATTTGGAAATAATTATTTTGTCTGACTTTCTTGTTTTGGTAATTTGCAATAGAAAGTATGCAATGCTTATCAGCCTGGAAACTAAAAAACTAGTTCAGAAGTTTCCTTTGCTTGGTTAATTCCTATCAACATTTTAAAGTTAATCCTAAATTCAAATTTTCCTAGAATCAGAGTCTGTTACTATATATATTTTTGAAAGACAAAACAGAGATGACATATCTGACCTTCTCTTTGTGACTTAAGTTACTTAGTTACTCAAACAAGTTTCATATTATTTATTTCCATAAAAAAATCCAAATTATCCCTCCATGATATAACCCAATAATGACATTCTTAAGAAACCTCCTCCTATTATTAAAAATCACCTGACAGGCCCAGTCATAGTAGTGCAGTGATGGTGCAGAACTCTGCAATGCAGGAGGCCACATGGAAGACTGGGGCGTCAGTCTGAACACACTGGAGTCATATGCTCATGGATTCTGACTAGCAGGGAATAGTATGGGGACGATTGTGGTGTGAGGCCCCATTGAGGTTGCTTGTATCTCTCCCTTTCTTTCCATGTTTCTCTCTCTCACGAGAGAAATAATTAACTTTACAAAATCATATGATAAAAGCAACTGTTCCTTTGGGGGAAATAAAGATTAAGACTTAAGTTTTCAGGGTCACAATTCTAGAAGTTCCAAAGTAATGAAAATTTGATTATCTAATTATACAGTCAATAATACAGCTGATATAGATGAAAACTTGCAAGACAAATGCATATACAGTTCATCCCCTGTATCCACAGGTTCCCTGTCCATGGGATCAATTATGAAATGAGGGACAAAGTAACACCCTAAAGAGAAGTGCTGAAGATGTTTACATTTTCCTTCCCACTTATAGCAGGTGCTATGACTATTTATATGTAATCTAGGGATGATTTAAAGTACATGGGAGGACATGTGTAAGTATTATGCAAATACTATGCCATCTTATATAAGACACTTGAGTGACTGCAGATTTTAGTATCTATGCTTAGCGTGGTTTAAGCCACTGGGTCTAGCACTCGAACCGTGGTTGACAACGTGGGAGTCCAGCAATGTAACCATTATGCCATTTGCTGGTCCTGCTTTGCTTTCTTATTCCTTTGATAGGCAGCTAACAAGGCCTGCCTTGTTCTATACAAATAACAGAATAAATTCAATATATTGGTAATATTCTATGTTGTATATACATACGAAACATTTCATTTTCTTGCCTCTGTGAGCTGAGTCAGACTGAAAATAATAAGACAATTTATATTTAGAACAGTGACATGCTTGGCCTGAGCTTTATTTCAGTTCATATTAGAATCCAGGCCTGTCTGGCCTTGTTTGGTAGATTGATAGGGCCATCCTACTAGGAGTCATTTGCAATGGGGACATGAAGGCACTAGGATGCTGGCATCATTTAGAAGAATGAATAATATGAAATGCATTCATGCAATGGAATATATTTCCAGTTAAAATAAACAACATGTATCAACATGGATAAATCTCAAAAATACAAAATTGACTAAAATAAGATCAAATTGTAAAAGGACAAAATATAAGTAGGAAGTATTGCTTATGGACTTTTCTATACAATAATACATAAAGTCTATATTTTAGAAAATCATGCCTAGAAAATTACATACACACTTCAACCAAATGAATTTTTTCTAAGCAAAAATGTGAAACTAGATGGAGGGAGATACCAAATAGATTGCAGTTTTCCTATTTCTTAATAAAAATTTGGAAAAACCAGTAGTCTTAAAACCACAGCTTTAAAGCAAAACATTTCCTCAATGAGTTCTATTAATACAAGTAATGCAGGTTTTTAAACAGTCACACAAAGTACAGTAATTAGGGTCATTGGTTCTTTGACACATTAGCTTAAAGATTCAAAGGCAAAACATTCATAATTATAACTGAAAAATACTTGGGAACCAACGTTTAACTTCCAACTTAACTTTTCCCAACAGCCTTGAAATGCAAAACATTATTTATTGTTAATATGATTGCAAATTGAGAAGAAATTTAAAATGATTGGAGATGTGAATTAGAAAAATGTATCTGGGCTGCTTTGTGAATTTTAAGAGGATTTAGAGATAAAAGAACTTCAGAAATGATCTAGTTTCGTGTATTTTCTAGCACGTAGAGATCCAAAAAGTAGCAATGGGAATGGGGATGGATGAGGAGTGAAGCAGTTTATTAGCTGTATTATAAGGTTACTAAAACCTGAATGGAATTTTCTGCTAACCTAATAAAATGAATTTCTATACCTCTTTGATTTTTGTCTGAAATCATAATAATTCTGTATGGTAACATTGCTCAACTCATGTTGATGGGAAGATCTGATTGTCAGATATATTTATATATGATTAATAAACTTCAAGAAAATGAATAATTGTATAAGTTTTAGGCAATACAACTTTTAACATATGAATTTATATGAAAATAATAGAAAGGGCTCTTGATAATAAAAAGGACAATAAAAATAGGTATTATTTAGCCAATTTTAAAGAACTAGAATCTAAAAGTTTTAATGGTCTGGTCACAGCTGGAGTTAAGGAGACAGTCTGTGGCCTAACCCAGGACACTTTACTTGCTGATGTATTATTGTCTTCTTTGTTGAAAGAGAAAATGAGACAGGAATTTCCTAGGCTGACTTGAATTTCAAATAAGTGATTGGCTGAAAATGCAGTAATTCTCAAAAGAGATGAATTGGTAGAAATATGGTGACTCTATCAACTTGGAAAGGCTATTAAGAGTATCCTAGAGAAAGCATAATTGAAAGGGAGCTAACATTGACTGAGTACCTCCTGTGAATACACCAATGCTCTTCATTATTTCCTTAATTTACCTCTACTTCCTCAATTTGTTATTACTCTCTTCCACAAATGAGAAAAATGATCTCCAGAATTGTGTGGTTTGCACATTGACACATGCGAAGTACTGAGCCAGCATTTGACATCAGATCTCTCTACACCTTCATGAGTTGTGAGTGAGCCAGGATCATTCAGAGAACCTGGGCTCAAGCACTGATTTTCCTAACCATTTGTACTATGAACGCTTTATATGATAATCACAATAACACTACGTGTACATTTTGCTTTTAGTTTGGTAGAAGGTCCTATACTCATTGGAGAAAGATGGGGTGGTGGAGCAGGTGGTATACTCAGTGAGGCACAAGACTGCTTACTACATGGTTGACCAGGATGGAGCCTGGACCTAGTGGCTTGAAAATCACAACAGCAAGTGTATGTGGTGCTCAAAATCTCAAGAAGAGAATGGAGAAGATGGAATTTGGTGTGGCCATACCCCCTAGAGAGTGATTTCTCACTTTTCCACTCTCTGTCTTTCTCTATCTCTTTGGCAAATGGACTGGACGCACCCTATGGGGAGTAAAAGTGAGAGCGCATCTTCCTCCCCCTCACACTGGAGATGACCATGCCATGTCACAATCCTTTCTCCTCCACTCTCACTCTCCCCTCAGAATTTTTGGGCATGCACGCACATGTGTCCAGTGGGGCGTGTTTCTCAAGCTGCCAGGTCCAGTTTCCAACTGCAATGCCAGACAAGGTATACAATGCCTTAATCATCGTGCCACATGACTGGCCTGGTTAGGTGTATGCAATTTAATACATTGTTTTATGTCCGCATAATTCCTACAAAAGAATGAGCCCCTAGAAGAAAGCAGTAGAAGCATGGCCTCTGTGGGAACCTAAGAATCAGAACTTCTCTGGATATGCTAATCTAACCTGTCTGAGTAAGGTCATATTTCTAAGGAATAGAATTCAAGGGCAACATATGACCAGCAGATGGCATAATGGTTACATCGCTGGACTCTCCCGTAATGGACCACGGTTAGAATCTGGGACCTGGGGCTTAAAACTCACACCATGCGCATGTGCTCACATGCCCAAGATCCCAAGGGGAGAATGGAGGAGAAGGGATTAAGGCCATAGCGGACCCCAGAGTTTACCACAGGGATTGAGTAACCTGATTGGTACCGACTATGATATTGTGAAACATATATTTGGTCTTCATTTCTGTTTTCCGGCCAACTATCCTTAAAATCCTTGGAATCTCCAAAGTGAGAAATATCTTTTTGTATCCTAATACCTGATAGCTGACAGCCCTTATATAACCACAGGGTAGAGGAGGGTCATAGAGAAAAACCAAGAAATTAAAAAACACAACAACAAACACACACAAACAAAATTATGTAATTTGGCCACTTCCAAACTGCAGGTAGTGAAAGAGGTCTAAAGGTTAAGCTAATGATCACTGATGTAATCAATCATGCCTAAATAATGAAATCTCCATGAAAATCCAAAGGACAAATTTCAGAAGTGCTATCAGAGAGCTGAGGTTCCTACAGGGTAAAACATCTAAAGAGGATCTAGAAACTTGGTTTATGCATCTCTTCATCTGTATCCTTTGCAATATCATTTATAATAAACTGGTATATGTTTATTATATTGTCCAAGTCAATGTTTTCTTTTTTCCAAATTATTTTATTTATTATTATTTTTGTTGCTATTGTTTTTAATTCACCAGAAAGAGACAGAGCAAGAGGGAGAGCGAGAAAGCAAGCTACCAGGTTCAGGACTTAAACTGCTGTTGGTCACGTGGGAGTCCAGTATCACAACTACTATACCACCTGCTGGCCCCAAGTACAATGTTTTCATCAATAAAACTTATAAAAACATTGATTTATATGAAAAAATAATAAAAAGGAGCTCTTGGTGATAAAAGAATGAAAAAAATGGGTATAAGTTAGCTATTTTGAAAAACTAGAATCTAAGAGGTTTATTTATGCCCCCATGAATTCTGTGAAGTGTTATAGCAAATCGAACTTAAGGAGGAATTGGTGGAAATATCCAATTTATAGCCTGTCAAGAGAATAGGTAGCTGTCTACTACTACTCGTGATGGGCATCTGAAGTGCAGGGCAATCTTGTGGGACTGAGCCCTCACTATGAGGAATGTAATGCTACCTGTAGGTAAATAGTGTCATAATGGAATTGAATGAGAGGACACTGTGCAGAACTGAGTGGTCGCTTGGTGAGTGGGAGCTAGGGGAGAACCCACACATTTGAAGTGTCCTGTGTTGCTGTGTTCTGAAGGTATAGCAGGAAAACACTGAGTCTGTTCTTCCCTGCATCTTTTTTTTTTTTTAGAGGTGTTTTTGCTATAGGGCGCGTGCGCTCACCAGACAGAGAGAGAGAGAGAGACAGAGAGACAGAAAGCAAGAAATCACCCCCGAGGGGGGATGGTCACGCCACAATCCCTTCTTCTCCATTCTCCTGTTGGGATCTTGGGCACGCACACACACGCGCCCAGCATGAGTTTACCACTGGGTCCGGGACACGAACCGTGGTCAACTATGTGGGAGTCCAGCTACAAAGCCATTACACTAACTGCTGGTCCCCCTTTTCCCTGTATCTTTACACTGTCACTTGCTGAAAATGTAAACAGTGTGTACCCTTAACTTACTCTGTGTTATAACGAGATTAACGAGCCTGCAGAATGCTTGCTCTGTGTTACTGTTTCTAACAAGGTCAGCGGACAGTAGCTGTATTCATTTCCTACTGCTGCTTTAACAAATTACATAATTCTTGGGACTCAACACCACACAAATGTGTATCTTCTATGGCTTATAAATCCACTCTAGGTCTCACTGGGCTGAAATTAAGGTGTGAGGAAGGCTGCATTTTTTCTGGAGGTTCTCAGGGAGAATTTCTTTCTTTGTCTCTTCTAGATTCTAGAGGCTGCCTGGGTGGCTTGGTTTATGGCACCTGCCTCCATCATCAAAGCCAGCAATGTGGGATCTCTCAGTCCCTTTCTGACTCTGATGTTCAATCTACCTTTTTAATTTACAGGAAACATTGGGATTCTATCAGACCAACCCAGATAATCAAGAATAATCTTCCTAGCTCACAGCCATTAATTTAATCATGTATGCAACCTCCCTTCAGAGGTTTCAGGGATTAGGAAGTGAACATCTTGGCGTGGGCATTATTCTGACTACCACCATGATACTTTTTAGTAACTCCTTTTCATAGGAAAGATGTTTGCAGGGTACTCAACCTTGAGTCTTTTCTCTTCCTACCCCAAAGAAGATGGTTTGTATAACTAACTTCTATCTCCTCCACAGCACACAGCAGAAAGCGAGGAGCTCCTCCTTAGTGGCAGGATATGGTAGTTTCTACAGTTCACCATGTGGAGAAATGAAGATATCCTAAGTTCCAGAACTGCCCGCTTATGTGCTACAGTGAATTAAAAGTCAAGGGATCTACACGAGTCTTGTGTTCAACTCCTTTTCTCCCTCTTCTTCCAGACTTGATTTTTATGCTTTATTTTGGTTTTCTTTTAGAACCCAATCATTTCTTTATCATAAATTTGACATTATATTGAATCTATCTCTTTACTAATGTATCTTCTCTACTGAAGTAGGAGATCCTCAAGGGCAATGACAACAATTTCTTTTGTCTGTGTGCCTGGTAACTACCACAGAACTTGGCACAAATATACTTACAACACTTATATAACTTTACCACTCATATATTTGTTGAGTTAGCCTGTATTTGTTCAGTCTGGTCGTTTTTCCTTCAGTATTGTATGTTAGATATTTTGTATCAGTTAAAAATCCATGTTATTTCCTATTCAATTAGCAATCCCCATGGATGGAGTTCAAAGAGTCCAAAAGATGCTTAAATATATGCATAAAGTGTTAGGTATATGAAGATTCATTAAAAAGGCCATGAGAATTTTGAATTTAAAATATTTTATACTGAAATAAACATGTACTTTATTTCTGTCTTGCTGTGAACTGTTTGTAAGACAGAAAAATATTATTTTCAGCAATGTCATCTTATGAAAGTTCCTGATAATCTCTTGGTCTGCTGCTGGCAAGAATGTTACACACATCTGTAGACATTTTTGACAGGGTGAAGGTTCAACCTCACACAGCACAGAATAAAAGATGGTAGCAGCTTATTTTTGAGAAGCAATTGGATATCTTATACATGTCACTCTTGAATGGCCACAGTTACTTTTTCCATAATGAAAGGTCTAATTGCTTTGGGTCCCAGTTTCCATTTTCAAGCTGGTCTGGGGCATTAGTGTCTGTCTCCATTAGCCCTTGCTGGAAGTTATTTGTATGATACTTTTGATGCCAGCTGCATTACAAAACTGTTGATGGCCAGTATTTTGGCCTGTGATAATTGGGTGCTTTCAGTGTTAGAACTGCCAAGCTGTTAATTAGTTTGATGTAAAGAGTCCGCATCCACTTTTTATTTTCATTTTGATCTGCCAGCATTATCTTCTTTTTAAGTAGATCTCTGCTAAAGTATTTTGAGAAGTGCTTGTTTTCACAAAATAATCATCCTGGATTAGTGAGTTATGAACAGCTGCCTATTATAAGAGCTGATTTAGTTCATTACTCGAAGCATGAACCCAAACATCACTGGTGCACAGAAAATTTACAGGAAATCCACTTTTGCCACGCTCTGACAACAGCATAGCAAATCAAGGTAGTGCTCTGGGACTAAAGCAATTTCACTATTCATAGAACTTTGATATCTAATGGTTTCTTGATTAGCAGAGGAAAGCTATACACATAAAAAACCTAGTCTAATAGAGGAAAAAAGGCTAAGCTACTTTCGACGCCACTGTGGACTAGTGTATTTTTCTTTTCTTCCCATTCGTCCATCCTAAAATGCTGCTACGGTTACACAAAAGTTTGATTCCAATGACCCTGCCTCATGTGGGATTAGGGTTTCTAATGAGTGTTTCTACTTTCACCACTCGTTTTACTGATAGATTTGAAGATTCCAGATTGACTTTGCCAAGTTGGCAGTTAGGCAAGAAAATCATTAAAATTGAAAATGGCATGGCTCTAACAGTCTTTGAGCACATTTGAAACTCAAGAATGGCTAGAGCTGCCACATGGTGTGATAGATTTTATTTGGAAGCAGGTCATCCATGCAGCATAATGTCTAGGAGGAGCACAATGAGTGTTATGAATTACAATCCTCATCAAATGAGAATGATGAAAATGCTAGTAACAAAACTGATAACATGATGGCTCTTGTCAAAGACAGTGCAATGGCTAATTATTAGACTGGCTTGCTACATGATCATGGCAGAGAGCACTGTGTAATGAGATGAATTTGGACATAGAGGATATCAGGAGTCTTGAGTTCTAGATTTGCTTATCACGCTTAGCATTTCTCTGGCCTTCAGAAAGGCAAACTAATTTTCTGAGTGTCATTTCCCCCACCAGCAAAGGGGACTAGGAATGGAGATTAACCATGAGTGGGCACAAGGAAGATTATTGAGGTGATAGAAATGCTTTAAAAATGCAACTTGGTATGGTTTCTAAAAATTATTGAATTATATATTTAAAATGGACAAATGTATGTAGTTTGAGGGATGCCTGCAAGGCTGGTGAAATATTGTTTCTTTTTAAAAGGTTTTTAATGAAACATTGTTCCTAAGTGAGCTTGTGAGAATGTTGCCTGAAAAGATTGGCATTGAAGTCAGTGGGCTGAGAGAGACCCATCTTCAGTGTGGGCAGAGACTATTCAATCCACTGGAAGTATGGGAGGAACAAACAGAGGAAGTAAGATTCTATTTCCTTTCTCTCTCTTTCTATCCTTTCTTATAGAGAGCTGTATGTTTTACTCTTCCATCCTTGCTCCTCCATTCACTCCTTGGCTATGTTAGTTCCTGCTGGCTCCCAGCCCCTGCTCCCCTTCAGCCAAACAAACTCCCAGTTCTTTAACCTTTGGAATCTGGACTCATACCAGTGGCTGTCTTAGGGTGTTTTGGTGTGCAGCCTCTTGAGGGTTCCCTTCAGATTTCAGACAGAAACTGCAACAGCTTCCCTGTTTTAGAATCTTGCAGCTGTTTTGTTATTTTATTCCAGAGGGTATGTGTACTCATTGGCGAGAAAGACAGGGAGAGCAAGAGAGAGAGAGAATACCCTTTAATGGGACATGGTCACACCGCAATCCTTTTTCCTCCATTACTCTCTCCCATCAGGATGTTGGGCACAAATACACATATGTTCGGCATATTTTTCAAGCTCTTGGGCCAGAATCAGAACCATCATCAGCCATGTGGGATTAAACACCTTATGTACAGCACTTATTCACTAAAGGACAGACCCTTGCAGACAACCTATTGTGATATTTTTCCAACTTATGATGGTGTAAGATAATTCCTTTAATAAATTATTCTCTCATTCTAATCTGAAAGAATTGTATACATAAAAATCACAAAGACAAGAAATAATGACACCGAGCTCCCTTCCAGCTCTAATAGTCTAAAACATGGAAATTGATTGAAGTGATACAAATAGAAAAAAAAATAGAAATTTAAAAATCCAGTGAAAATGTCCAGAAAATTCTATTACTTAAGTAGTCTGTTAGGAAAGTAGCAAAGGGAGAAAATTACTTTATTTTACACAGCCTAATATTGATGTTCTCAGGGGCCCAATTATTCCTTTATGAGTTACCTGGTGCAGTGAAGAAAGGAAACATGATAGTTTCTATCTCTGCGTTAAGAGGATTCCCATGGCATAGCCACCTGGGAGTCCACAGTCCAGAGTGAAATCATTGTCTGCTTCAATCTCAGCCAGAGAGGCGGGAGGGAAATGAGAAGGGCATGAAGATAACAAGTCTACAAGACAAGATGGAAACTGCTTTATCAAGGCGGCCTCGTTTGCAGGCATTGGGCCTTACACAAAACTTGACCAAAATAATAAATTATATCAGCAAAGTGCTAGAGCTGATAGTCTCTAAATGCTTTAAATAAATGTCCTATTTATTATTCTTACTCATATTTTATATTTCTGATTTGTTTATCAATTCACCTATCTTTCTGGTTTCTATTTCAGAATTACTTGCTTTTTTCTTTATTGCACCTTGGTTACTATATTTTTGGGCTTCCTTTTTGCTAAATTTTTACATTAAAAGGTCTTAGTTAATTCACTTTTGTTTTTGATTTCACATTGAGAGCTTATAAGGCAACTTGCCTTTAAACATAGCTTTAGCCACAGTTGTAAGTTTTCATACATTGTTAGTTGTGATGAGTTTAATCAGTAGTATCAATTCAGTGAGATATACACGTGAATTATTTTTCTCTAATTTTTTCTTTTAGTCATGACTCTCTTTCCAACTCTTTATTGACAACTTGGGCAGATTTTATTTGCTTTTGGTTATGAAAATTCAGTCAAATTATATATGTATTAGGCAATTCTAGTGGAAATCTGTTGGTAAGAAGAGTAAACTACAACTCAAATAGCAATTGTGTGGAAGTGACAGGAGCTATCAACATAAGGAGAAAAATCTTTTATGGGAAAAAAGCAAGCAGAATTATTCAAAATAAATAGCACATAGTTTGGTATGTTCTAGCTTACTGTATGAAATTGGTAGGGCTATCCAATGAAGATAATAATCTCTTTTTGGGGGGGGGGAGACAGAAATTATCCAAAATAAATAGAATTCTGATCACATTTTAGATCAGCATTCTGTATGGGTTTTCTGAAAATTGCCAGTTAGTAAATATGTTGTTTTTTAAACCATCTAATTTCTGTAACAGACACTCAGCTTCACCCTTGTAGCAGGAAAGCAGCCATAGACAACAAGCAAACAAATGGATGTGGTTATGTTCCAATAAAACTTTATTTGCCTATATAGGCAAGAGATCTGATTTGACCTCAAGCCATATATCCCAGCTTCATTCTAGACTGTGTGCAAGTGACACGAAAATTAACAAAAGAATATTGGGGGTGGGGCATGAAAACATATTCAAAGTAAATTATATTCATATTGGTATTACATTCAAATTGGACTCAGAAGGGAGTAGAAATTCAAACCCATTGAACTGATGGGTCTCTGAGACTTTGAATTCACTGATATTGTAAGATTTGTTTCCCTCCTGACTCTCTGACCCTAAAAGAAGCCAGTAGTGTCCCTTACTTATTTTTTTTATCTTTTAAATTTTATTCCAGAGGGTATGTGCAAAAGCATAGAAAAGAAAAGGGGAAAGAGACAAAACATTCACCATATCACACCTCAATTCTTTCTCTCCTAGTTCTCCTTCATTTTGGGATTTGGGGCACACATGTACATGTGCCAGGCATTTTTTTTTCAATCAGGATGGTCACCACTCACAGGCCTTGCAAGATTCAGCCAGTTTAACTACCAGACTATGGGCTGACCCAACATTTTTTTTGTTTAAATTGTCTGAAGGTATGTGCACTACCAGAGAGAGGAAGAAAGAGAGAAAGGGAAAAAGCACTTCCAGTGGGGTGTGTTCACACCACCATCCTTTCTCCTGAATTTCTTCATCCTGTCAGGATTTGGGGCATGCATACACACACGCCCCATGGGATTTTCTTTAAGCCCTGGGGTTGGAATTCAAACCATGGTCGGCCATGTGGGATCCAACTCCATTAACACTAGACTACATTGGTTGGCCAACTAAGCTGAGAAACGGATGACTTGGGGAAGGAAGTAGACTCCTTGGGGAAAAAAAAATGGAATGGACTTAGCTCTGAGCAGATATAACACTGACTAGTTTGAGTGGAACATAGAACCTAAGGAGGGAGGATCAGGAAATATGTCTGTAATACAATAAATAATTCAAGGCTCAGATTATGTTTGGTTAGTTTGAGGAACAAGGATTTAAGTATATGAACCCTGCTCTTGCTTCTGTTTTTTCAGCTAGCATGCTGAAAAGGCCATTCTCAAGTAAGCAGGTGACTTTAAGAAGTATAGAGTAGCTAAGTCGTGCTGAATTCCTACACCCACTGAAGTGGTCATATGAAGTGAAGTTCACTGACCCCTATAGTTAACGTAAGTCTCTCACTCTCCATCCATCTGTTTTCTTTACAAAACATCTCTTGGCACTATTTATGATGCTGCAGAGGTGTATAGCCTGATTGAAACGTGGAGCCATGTTTGGTTTGAAGTTGATGTTAGTATACTCTGAGCAAGTGTGATAAATAGGTTTTGTGTTTCTCTAGGTGCCTCTCCATGTAAATTGATGACTGCTGCCCAGGGGAATGAGCTGGGCCTGGAAACAAGAAGAGAGATTAGTTTAAGTGTGACAAGGCCATAATCTGTAACAAGGAACATCGATCATTGTCACACAAGAGAACCACAATGCTAGGAAGACCCTCTCTGCTTGGAAAAGGTCTCTCACTTTGTGGCTGACAGTTCAGACCTCCTTAACTCAACGCCACTCGTTTTCTCCAAAAAAGCTCTTGTATTCAAATTTGACAAAATAATTACTGCTACCATTTGGCTTTGAATGACTCAATTATGGCTGCAGTCACTTGGTTTAGTAATTACTAAAATTATGGTTTGGGCCCAAGGCCAGTTCTATCTTTCCTCTCTTCTCCCTGGAAGTAGGGAGAGGCACTTTTATAGGAAAATAGATGGTGATTCAGGAGCCAGGTTGTAACACTTCATTTTAAATGACCTCAGTCAATGGGAAAATAAAACTAAACAGCATAGCTGAGAACAGGGCTCAATTTTTTTATTCTTGCTCTTTAGGAAATCTGGCACACTGAAATGCTATGCTTACTTTTTAAGGAAAATTCTGGTCTCTCCATGAATGCCATGAACATTTTTTTTCCCTGTTTATTCTTGTTCTTATGCTAACTTTGCTAGAATTTGTTATTAACTAATTATTTAATCCATGGTATTTTGTCTAACTAGGGCAAAGATGATAAGTTCTTATTTTTATTTTTTTAAATTGACATGTAAAACTGTATGTATTACCAATGTATAATATAAAATACACACTGTTTCCTAGGATGACATTGGGGACAAGAAAACCTCTGAGAAGCATAGAGAGTTAAAGATTTTTTAGAGCATAAGTTTTACTTGGTTTGAAAGTTTTATCAGAGTTTTATGGCTGAAATTTCTGGGTATATAGGAGATAATATTGAGTCATGTAAAGAAAACATGAACAAGTCTCAAATTCTGGATCTGTCATTTTTGTCCTGTATAACCTTGGTTAAGTCATGTATTTTTAGTAGTCTTGGTTTCCTTATTTATAAATGGAGATTAATATAGAATACTTCCTTCATGTAGTGATATGAGGATCAAATAAAGTACAGAAGATCACATAAACAAGAAGTGAACAAATAAAAAAGAACTGAAATGATGGTAGATATTAAATCTACCAATATTAATAAGCACTTTACATGTGAAGGGTCTAAGTATGCCAATAAAATACAAAGACTTCCAAAGTGGGGAAAAACAAACAAATGAACAAAAACAAACAAACAAACAAAACAAGACCCAACTATGTGTAGTCTACAAGAAACCAACTTTAAATTAAAGACTGAGATCAAAATCAAAAGGATAAAAAATGATATACTACATTAACACTAACCAAAAGAGTGTTAAAGTAGGTATATTAATTTCAAAGAAGCAAACTGCAGATCAAGAAAAATTGTCAGCGATGAACAGGGATAATATATAGTGGTAAAGGTTTCAATTCTCTAAGAAGATATGCACCTAACAACAGTATCAAAATATATAAAGCAGGGCCAGCCCCATGTCTTCGTGGTAAAGGCAGTGGGAGCCTACATGGCTGACAGCATTGTTTAAATACTAGAATACTAGACCCAGTGACTTGAAAAACATGTGCATGTATGTGCCAGATTTTGACAAGGTGAAGAAATGGAGGAGATCGGATTACAACATGACATGCTCTATCTGGGCTGGGGGGTGTTCTCCTTTTCCCTTTCTCTCTGACTTTCTCTCTGGTAAATGTATACACCAGCTAGCACTTTTTTTTTTTTAATAAGAAAGATGGGACCAGCAGGTTGCATAATGGTTATGTCACTGGACTCCCACGTAGTACACTGTGGTTCAAGTCTCAGACGTGGTGGCTTAAAACTCACACCAGGCACATGTGCGTGTGTGGCCAAAACCACCAGAGGAGAATGAAGAAGAAGGGATTGAGGCATGGCCACACCCTCTGGCAGGGGGTGATTTCTTACTTTCTGTGTCTCTGTTTCTCTGTCTCTCTGGAAAGTGCACATGCCCTATAGCAAAAAATTTCTCAGGAAAAAAAAAAAAACCTGAAAGAAAAAAATACATAAAGAAAAGCAAAAAATGATAAAACTACAAAGAGAAAAAACTATGCATTGCTATAATCAGAGACTTCAGTACCACCCTTCTTTCAGTAACTGATAGATCAAACATGCAAAAAAATCAGTATATAGTTGATCTGAGCCAAATGATCAATCAACTTGATTGAATGGACATTTGTAGAATACTCCATCTTACAACAGCACAGTCATCTCAAGTTCACGTAAAACATTTATGAAAATTGACCACATTCTGGCCCATGAAACATACCTTAACAGATTTAAGGCATAAGAATCAAAGAAAGTATACTTTCATGTAACAATGCAATTAAACCAAAAATCAATGACAGAAAGATAACTGAAAAATCCCCAAATATGTAGGGAATTAAAGACCCCAAGAAACAGAGAACTAGAACAAGACATGAACTCAGGAAGCTGTAGTCATCATTTCCTTTGATATGTTGGCAAAGGGAGTACCTTGGAGAAAAATGTCCTATTTTATTGTCACATATAAAGAAGAAAATAACAAGATTGGGACAAGATTTCAGTACTCTTCCAGATAACTAAGTTAGTAAGACTTCTCTTGTATATTCCTGTACATAAATAGAGTCAATCCTCATTATTTGTAGATTCTATAATTTAAAAATTAGCCCTCTTCCTTATATTTATTTGTTAATGAACCAAGAACCATGTAGTCTTGGCTCATCAACATTGAACTCAGAACCAATAGCACTGTACATAACTCATGCCTGAACTAAGCTTATCCAACACACATATGTTTTGCATAGGGCAACTCACAGATTTTTTTTTTTTACATTTAGGAAAATGAGACATTTCAACACTGAGTTTGGAGACCATTAAATAGCAAAATCACAAGAAAATCCAAAACACAAAAAATGCAAGAAACATGGCCCTAAACAGAACATAAATAGTACAATTATTTATAGTATGAGAATTGAAACAAGAAATTAGAATATCACCTTGTCCTATTGTGAAGGGGCGAGTTGAGTGACTCTCTGTTTTTGTAAATAATTTTAAAATGCCATACACATTGATGGGAGGGGAAAAACTTGTCAAAATAAAAAAAAAAGGAAAATGAAAAGTCAAAATATAAACTTAGATTTTTCTGACTTCAAAGCTCATGATCTTTCAGCTATTTCACATTAGATTCTTTTCATGAATGCACATATTTCTGAGCATGAATAGACATGCTTCTCAGTAGGATAAACTGCTCTAGCTCCAGTGAGAAAAAAATAGTTCAAAACACAGTAATTTTATTCTATAGAACAGTTGTTCTCAATCTGGGGGAAATTTTGCCTCCACAGGGGACATTTAACAACCTGAAAGTATTTTTTGATTGCCATACTAGGGTGGGGGAAGGTGTCACTGGCATCTACTGGGTAAAGACAAATATGGTACTTAATATACTGCAATACAGAACATAGAATTACTTGGCCCAATAGTACTTAGCTAGAGAAACTCTAGTCTAAAGCTATGGAATGTGCACAAAGTGAGAATTGCTGGAATCCCAAGTACCTAGTGTAGTAGCTTTGGACTCAGGTGGGAAAAAAAAAAGGTTCTGATCTCTCAACCACTAACGGTCAGATGAATTACCCAACATCATCTTGCCACTGTTATTTTAAGATCTTTCTGAGTTCTAAGCACTCTCATTTTGGATGCTTATACATTCCTCTCAGGGCAACCTCTTCCTCTCTAAGGTGCTTCAGGATTTTTAGAAAGTAGGAATGGAGGAAGTGAAAATAAGAATAGGGGGAACCAGCAGTTAGCGTAATGGCTATGTCGCTGGATTCCCACGTAGTCGACTGTGGTTCGCTTCCCGGACCCGGTGGCTTAAATCTCACGCCGGGCGCGTGTGCATGCGTGCCCAAGATCCCGAGAGGAGAATGGAGGAGAAGGGATTGCGGTGTGGCCATCCCCCCTGGGGGGTGATTTCTCGCTTTCTGTCTCTATGTCTCTCTCTGTCTGTCTGGCGAGTGCACGCGCCCTATAGCGAAAAACCTCTCAAAAAAAAAAAAAAAAAAAGAAAGAAAATAAGAATAGGAGAGAAAGAAAACAATGGAGGATAAAATAGAAATATAGATTTCTCATTTTCCTTCTCTCTGTATCTGTTCAGCCAGCACATGTACCCCTATGGCATAACCAAAAAATTAATTAATTAATTAATTTTTAAAAAAAGGACCAAAATATAAGGCTCAAAGAGAAACTCGAATGACCCTCCCTCTCTTCTTCCTTCTTCTCTTTCTTTCTCCCATCATCCCTCTAGTTCTACCTTCTACCCCTCTCTCTTCCTTTCTTTCAACATATACTTAATGAATTATGTTTACTGTGCCAGGAACTGTGTAGAGGTGAATATCTCCTAAGGGTAACTTACTACTAATGAGTATTGTATTTACAAAGTACTTTTACCATCTAACATCTTATTTAAACCTTTTATCTTTCTATTATTTTTTTTAGCTATCGGTCATGTGCACTTGCTAGAGACATGGAAAGAGAAAGTATAAATCTCCTTTTTCCCTAGAGGCGATGATCACACCGCAAGACTCCCTCCAACACTCTCTTCTCCAGATCATGGGTGTGCATGCACACGCACCTGGTGCATTTTTCAAGCCATCAGATCTGAGCCCTGAACCATGCAATTGGCCACATGGGAATCCAGCCGCCTTCACCATATGCCGCCTGGCTGGCCCTTGACCCTTTTCATAAGCTTCATTTCACAGATGAGTAAATTAAGGCTTAAGAAGCATATGTGGGGAACCAGCAGTTAGCGTAATGGCTATGTCGCTGGACTCCCACGTAGTCTACCGCGGTTCGTGTCCCGCGGTGGCCTTTTAAGCCCGGTGGCTTAAAACTCACGCCGGGCGCGTGTGCATGCGTGCCCAAGATCCCGAGAGGAGAATGGAGGAGAAGGGATTGCGGCGTGACCATCCCCCCTGGGGGGTGATTTCTCGCTTTCTGTCTCTATGTCTCTCTCTGTCTGTCTGGCGAGCGCACGCGCCCTACAGTGAAAATCTCTCCAAAAAAAAAAAAAGAAGCATATGTGAACTTGCCTAGAATGAGTAAGTCATGTCTATAGCATTCTTTCCTTTTCCTTTTTTTTTCTTTCTTTCTTTCTTTCTTTTTTTTTTTTTTTTTTTAGAGAGGTTTTTGCTATGGGGCCCGGGCCCTCACCAACCAATTAGAGAGGTTTTTGCTATAGGGCACGTGCGCTCACCAGACAGACAGAGAGAGACAGAGAGATAGAAAGCGAGAAATCACCCCCCGGGAGGAGTGGCCACACCTCAATCCCTTCTCCTCCATTCTCCTCTTGGGATCTTGGGCACGCACGCACACGCGCCCGGCGTGAGTTTAAGCTACGGAGTCCAGAACTCGATCCGCGGTCGACTATGTGGGAGTCCAGCGACATAGCCATTACGCTAACTGCTGGTCCCGATATATCATTCTTTCCTTTATGAAATGCTTCTATAGGTGTGAAGATTATAGAAATAGGTGGCCCTTTATTGCCTACAGTTACAGGATTATCAGAATTGGTGTCTATTCTGGCTTATAAAATTAAATAAAACACATTTTTAAATGATGTCTTGGTCATTTCTTAATGAAATCTTCTCAAAATCACACTAAAATTCTTGTTTTACTTAACTGTTAGTAGGTGGCAAACTAACACAAAGTATCTTGTCCAATGATCCTAAATAGTCTATGAGATAAATTGGTTTCATTTGGGTGTAAGAGAGGTTGAGTACTCTGTATAAACATGACTGAACTTAAAAGTAGCTTAACAGTCAGAAAAGTAACATTATAGAAAAAAAAATTTAATTTATAGTAACTTTCCAAATAGTTGTTTATATTAATTGATATTTAGTCATGAATGAGTAACAGGTCCCAATTTTTTTACTATTATTTTGGGTCCAAAATTTAGTGCACAAATAACTGAGATGTTTATTAAGCACCTTCCATATATGCTAAAAGGTTTATTTCTGTCTTCTATTTAAAAAGAGACACTTTTCTCAGGAACCAGCAGTTAGCGTAATGGCTATGTCGCTGGACTCCCACGTAGTTGACCGCGGTTCACGTCATGGACCCAGTGGCTTAAAACTCACGCCGGGCTCATGTGTGTGCGTGCCCAAGATCTCGAGAGGAGAATGGAGGAGAAGGGATTGCAGCGTGACCATCCCCCCTGGGGGGTAATTTCTTGTTTTCTGTCTCTCTCTGTCTGTCTGGCGAGCACACGCGCCCTATAGTGAAAAACCTCTCAAAAAAAAAAAAAAAAGAGAGACACTTTTCTGATTAAATAATTTAAATACAAATATTAATGTTATTCAGCAATTGCTACATCGGGAAATCATTGACCAGGAAAAGCTCTTACATCTAGCACTTCTGTTGTCTTCTGAGTCAGGTCACTGGAATGTTGGCTATGATTGTCTATTACAAAATTCGAGTTCTGGTGACCTCTAAATCATGAATCTGAATCCTGTATTACCCAGAGATCGCATCTTAAAGTCACTCGGTACATTGCTTGGGAATCTTCATGGAAAAGGTCGATGTGTCTGTTTTCCCAGACCATCACAGAACTTGTCCTGTGTTCTATATTCTGTCTCTAAGGCAAACAAAGCAGAGGTAATACACTCAGGCAGGTTGATGTAGCAGCTAAAGCTCAAATGAGTGTGGACTCCTCCAAATTCCCTGGAAGGTAAAATTTCCAAATAATGCCATATCTATTATTTTCTCTTTTCACGATAAAGACTTAGTACATTACTTTTGGAAAGAATGACTTGAAACCTCAGCAAAAGGCATGAAAGGTAAATGACCAGCTTGGTTAGAATTATTTAAAAAGCAATAATTACTAAAACTGTGCAACTAGGAGGGATCTAGACATAGGCTACTTTTTTTTTTTTTTAAATTTTCCAGAGGGCACACGTGCTCACCAGAGAGACAGAGAGAAAGAGAAGAAGAAAATATTCCTCAAGGGCATAGTCACTTTGCAGTCCCTTTTCTATTTTCCCGTCCTTTCAGAATTTTAGGCATGTATACTTACACACCTTGCATGCTTCTCAAGCTGGGCTGGACATGGGAATCGAACCATGCAGTTAGTCATGTGGGATATAGCTGTCTTGGCCATCAAGCCATGAGCTGGCTCCAGCACAGGCTATTGCTAAATTCGATGACCTGGTATTAGTAGAAACTTGAAAAAAAAAAAAATGAGCTTGAAGAAGAGATGGAATGATTTGAAAAATAAAATTTGGAAAAAAGTTTGTTCTTAATATTTGTGGGGACCAGCAGTTGGCGTAATGGCTATATCACTGGACTCCCATGCAGTCGACTGTGGTTCGAGTCCTGGACCCAGTGGCTTAAACTCACGCTGGGTGTGTGTGCTTGTGTGCCCAAGATCCTGAGAGGAGAATGGAGAAGAAGGGATTGTAGCATGGCCTTCTTGCCCGGGGAGTTGATTTCTCATATATATATATATATACATATATATATACACACACACACACACATATGTATATAACTAATACAATAGATACATAACATATATAAGGTTTAAGTAATAACAGCAACCTGAATGCCTAAGATACACTATTCGAGCTAAGGAATAGAACATGCCTATGCCTTTGAAGATCTCTGTATGACTTGATGTCATTTCTCTCCCTCTCCAATATCTGGTGTAAATGCTACCTTTTATTTTAGGTTTCTTATTTACATTGCTTTCTTTTTTTTTTAAATTTATTCATTTTCTACATTAATTCACTATACACCATCACAACACACAAATGAATTTTCCATCCAAAATACACTGTGCATTGGCTCAATCAAGCACATCAACATACATGTTCTCAGCAAATAATTTTCCAATTCTTATGTCCTGCATACCTTGCCTTTTGTTTTGCCATCCCTGATTCCCCATCCTTCACCCTCTGCCATGTCCCATCCTCCTCCCACCCCCATTGTCCCTGGCATCCATGGTTGCCCTCCATGCCATCCCCCCCCCTTTCAATTGTTCTGCCAACGAACTTAATTAGTCTAAATATATCCAATAGCTAGCACAGCTGACACATACCTATACATGAACCCAAGTCTGACTTTAGGCATAAACCCCAGTGAGTAGAATGAACATACTATAAAGTAGTACCCAGCTGTGCCCACACAGCTCACTGCAGTCGTCAAATATGCATTTTTTTTTTTACAAAATGATACGAACAGTTTCACCGTTTTTTTTTTCTCCTGCAACTTTTTTTGTTTTACATTGCTTTCTTTACAAATAGTTTGCCCCATAATAATGTGTGTCTAAATTTTGTAATTTATTTTTTTAATTTATGTCACAAAGTCTTTATTCTTCATTTTTCTTTTATATTTTTATTTTTATACAAGGATTCAATTTTACTGATATTTTCCTCTTTAAAAAAAATCTCCAGAGGGCATGTGCTTTCACCAGAGACAGAGAGAGACAAAGACAAAGACACAAGGAGAGAGAGAGAAGGAATCTCTCTTGGGGCATGGTCATGCTGCAATCCCTTTTTTATTTTTTTCTCTTTAAATTTATTTATTTTTTACATTAATTCACTATACATCATTACAGCATACAGATGAATTTTCCATCCAAAATACACTGTGTATTGGCTCAATCAAGCACATCAACATACATGTTATCAGCAAATAATTTTCCAATTCTTATGTCTTGCAATCCCTTTTTCATTTCTTTCTCTTTTCAGAATTTTGGGCACATACGCGTGCCCAGTGTGTTTCTCAAGCTGCCAGGTCCAGGACTAGAACCATGCTGATGGCTATATGGGATCCAGCCTCCTTAACTACCAGGCCATGGGCTGGCCTGATGTGTTCCTCTTTAATTTCATTTTTTTTTTCCTTTCAACAACTTTGAATGCAACCAGTTCTGTTATTTTGATGGTTATTGTAGGCCTTTTAACATGCGTATTATACTTATATCTAATAAATATTGGGTTGTTAGGAAAGTCATGGCACATTTTTGCATAGAAAAATATGTCATGACTTTCCTAACAACCCAATATTTATTAGATATAAGTATAATAGAGAGGTTTTTGCTATAGGGCGCCTGCGCTCGCCAGACAGACAGAGAGAGACATAGAGACAGAAAGCGAGAAAGCACCCCCCCAGGGGGGATGGTCAAGCCACAATCCCCTCTCCTCCATTCTCTTCTCAGGATCCTGGGCACGCATGCACTCGCGCCCAGCGTGAGTTCCAAGCCACCAGGTCCGGGATGCGAACCGCGGTCGACCACGTGGGAGTCCAGCGACACTAACTGCTGGTTCCCTATCTTTGCCTTTTTTGACACCATGGAAATAACTTAGATTGTTTTGAGTTCAATTACTTCCCTTCTAGCTTTTATGCTATTATTTTTCAACATTAAAGCTTTACCTTTATTTTAATACCACAATATGAACACTGTGATGTTGTTTTATAAAATGTTTACTTAGATTGATCCAAATGTTGCCATTTTTTTTACGTACCTCTTTGTCTTCTACCTCATGAATTCCTTCTAGAGTCATTTTTGAGTTATTGTCATTTTGAACTACATTTTTCACATGTTCCTTTAGAGAGAATTTGTTGACATTTATTTTTTTAGGTTTTGATTTCTCTTAAATATCTTTCTCTCAAATTCGATCAAATTTTGACCTAATCCTTGAAAGACACTTTCATTAGATACATAATTCTCAAGTGACAAGCTTGCTTTAATCAGTACTTTAAAGAAATGGTCATCCTTTCTTTGGTTTACATAACTGTAATTGGAAAGTAACTTTTTCTTTTCTATGGTGTGCTTGCAGTTTCTCTTTGATGTATTTTGATGTGGATTTCTTTCTATTTATCATAGTTGGAATTTACTGTAATTCTGAAACTGATAATTTACATCGTTATACACTCTGGAAAGTTGTTAGACATTTCTCTTAATATTGCCTTTCCTTGAGTCTCTATGATAATTTTCTAAGAATCGTAAACTTTCTCACCTATTCTTACTGGTTTTATTTTCCAAATTCTGATCTCTCTTTCTGTGAGGAAGTCTATGCAATTTTTTCAGGGTTTTATTATAAAGTACTAAGAACTCTTCTGCTTTGTGTATTCTACTCACTCATTTAAAAATTTTAAATTCATTTCATTTAAAATTTAAATTAAATTTTAAATTTTAATATATTTTAATTTCTTTTTATTGAGGATTTCTGTTTGTTTATTTTGCCTTAGGGCACATGAGTTCACCAGAGGGAGACAGAGACAATGAGAAGGAAAGTGAAAAATTCCCCCCCCCCCCCCCGAGAAGGACCAGAGCCCCCGAGGATGGCCATGCTACAATCCCTTCTCCACCATTCTCCTCCTGGAAACTTGGGCACACGTGCACACACACCTGGTGTGATTTTGAAGCCACTGGGTCCAGGTCTTGAACTGTAGTTGACTATGTTGGAGTCCAGCAATGTAGCTGCTATGCCATCTGCTAGTCTCAATATTTTTTATTTCTTAAAATTCTATTTGGTTATGTTTCAAATACCTCTAGTTATATTTTATAGGGTTTTATTTATTTTGGGGGGAGGTGAATACTTTTTTTTTTTGGAGAGATTTTTGCTATAGGGCGCGTGAGCTCGCCAGACAGACAGAGACATAGAGACAGAAAGTGAGAAATCACCCCCCGGGGGGATGGTCATGCCGCAATCCCTTCTCCTCCGTTCTCCTCTCAGGATCTTGGGCACCCACGCACATGTGCCCGGCGTGAGTTTTAAGCCACCGGGTCTGGGACGCAAACTGCGGTAGACTACGTGGGAGTCCAGCAACATAGCCATTACGCTAACTGCTGGTTCTCGGGGGTGAATACTTCTAAAACACTTATATTTCTTTGAACACATCAACCATTTTCATTTTCTGATTCATTTAGGAGCCAAATTTGCTGTTATTTCTGTGGACTCATGCTTATAATGGCTTATTTCTTGGTAGTTTTTGTTTGTTGTTTTTAGTGGAAGGGTGGTGAATTAGAGAGAGAACAGGTATTTTAGACAGAATTTTACCATGTCACAATCTTTGTGCCTAGTCTCTTAATTGTCTAGGATTACAAACAAATATTGCCCTGAACTTAGGTCAATTTAGGAACCAAACCCAGGTCTTCCATGTGGCTCCAACATTATACAGCACTGCCTTACCAACTTACCAACTGTACCTTCTTGGTTAGGCCTATTAGTAATTTTTTTTTTTTTGAGATTTGTTTGCTATAGGGCGCATGCCCGCGCCAGAGAGACAGAAAGCGAGAAATCACCCCCCAGGGGGGGATGGCCACGCTGCAATCCCTTCTCCTCCATTCTTCTCTCAGGATCTTGGGCACGCATGCACATGCGCCCGGCATGAGTTTTAAGCCACCAGGTCCGGAATGCGAACCGCGGTCGACTACATGGGAATCCAGTAACATAGCCATTACACTAACTGCTGGTCTCATTAGTAATTTTAATTGTGAATTCATTTATAGAAAATTTTCAGGAGACTTCAGTTTAATTTGTGATGCTCCAGAGAGAATTTGAGTTTGCCTCTGCCAGTTGCCTGGGTCACTATCAAATTTAAAATGAATAATCCTCTTGGGATTTTTAGAATTTTCTAATTTAGTTTGCAGAACCACTTTTTTTCTTATCTTTTAAAAAAGTTTATTTATTCATTTATTGATTCCATAAATGAGAAAGACAGAAAGAGAAGCAGGAAGACGACACCTCAAGAGGGTCTTATACCACAATCTACTCCCAGGTTGAGCTACCCCTAGGTCGTAGGCACATGCATGTCCAGTGGATTAAATAGGTTTTCTGGATATGAACCTGAAACTCTTCCATATGGTTTAGCCTTGCAGAACATCTTGTTTTACTTTGGTGCCACCGTCCAGTCCCAAACATACTTATTTTTTCTAGTAATAAAGTTTCTGCTGGATCCACCTGGTGGCATGATGGTTAAGGCACTGGACTCCCACATGCCCCACAGCAGTTTGAGAATGGGACCCATGCTGGGTTTGTGAGTGTGTGCCCAAAATTCTAGGAGAAGTATGGAGAAGAAGGGATTATGGCGTGGCCTCTCCCTGGGGGAATGATTTCTCACTTTCCCTCTCACTGTCTTTCTCTGTTTCCATCAAGTATATGTGCCCTATGGCAAACAACAAAAGCATAAAAACAAACAAAAAACCTAAAACAAAACAAAACAAAACATAACATAAAAAACCCTTTGCTAAGGGCCAGCCCTTGGCATGATGCTAGATGCCACATGGCCAAACATGCAGTTCGAGTCTTGGATCTGGTGGCTTGGAAAACATTCTGGAAGTGTGTGCATGCCCAAAATTCCTAAGGAAAGAGAGATAGTGGAAAGAGATTGTGACGTGACCACACCTAGCGGAAGATACTTTCTGCTCTCACTGTCTCTGGTGAGCACTTGTGCCCTCTGGCAAAATTAAAAAAAAAAAAATCTCTGCTTAGATTTCTTGCAGTGGAGTGATGTTTTTCTTTTCTAATTATTATTATTTTTTCTTTACTTTGATAAGGATATAAACTTTTGGATATACGGATGTAGGAAGAGGTTTTCCTGTTAGACATTCAAACTTGGACAAAATTCATACTTTGTCTCTGGTCATCTGCAGCTATCAGTTCTGACTGTCAGAATTGAGCCTGAAAACACCAAATGCGGTCAACTACTGACATCAGAGCTCACTTCATTCTCTGGATTATTTATCCTTAATTCTTCACTTCTAAAAATAGAGCTTATGTCCTCTTAATTTAGCACTCTTTCTCTAATAATTATGTAATATAATTATAGTTAGATAAAAGTATATAAACTATACTGTTATAGCTAGCATTATTTTGCTCTTCCTACTTGGAGACTTTTCAGAGTGTCTAGTTTATAATACTATTAGAAATTAATACTTATTCTCTAAGGTTTAAATAGCCTTTTATATTTCTATATCAACTTAATTTTTCATTTAACAATATATTCAGTCATCTTTCCATTAGTATGAATATTTTTGCCTCTATTTAAAAAATGCTACACAGTATTAAATACTATGGATAAGATGGAGGGAGGGAGGAGAATGGGGGGAAAAGGCAATACTTTTAATCGACATAAAAAAGAAAAGTTAATTGCTGATGATAATATATGGTAATGTCTATCTTGACTGATATGCACCATATTCTTGCTGAGAAAAAGCAATGTTGTATACATTGTAAAGATATATAGTGATCAAATGTAAATAAAAAAATAAAATTAAAATTAATACTATGGGTAAATTGTTGTTTAACAAGTCCCTACTGATAAATATTTAAGTTTTCAGTTTTTTGTTTTTATTAGAAAATTAACATATTTATGTTGACATATTTGTATATCTAGATTTAATCGATAGAATTGTTGGGTCAAAAGTTATGATTCTGAAATTTTATGTTTATTTTCAAATTGTTTTTCAGAGTTTACAACAACTAATTTGAGAGAGAAAGAGAAAATCAGTGTGCCAGTATTCCCACTGCCTTTTCTACATTGGCCTACGAGCACAATATTATAATTTGAGGAGTAGTTTGTTTCTTAACTTTACTATAGTAAATCTCCATGGAGATTTAAAATATTACAAAAGCATGCATGGGGTGCTTTTAATAGACATTTTTTTATGCTGGATGAGGAATTGATTGGAGTCAAATATAGTGAAATATAATCTGTCAGGGCCATGCCATTAGATCTCTCATCTGACTGTGAGTGTTCTAACTGTTTGGACGGTTCTCAGAATGAGTCTGATGAGAATCCCTGTTCCAATGAGAGTGATAATGACTCTTTATATTCAAGATCAAGATCAAGGAAGAAACCCATGCATTCTTCCAGCAAGCAATATCTTCCTTCTCAATGTTTTCCTGTCTGGTCAGAACAAGAAAACAAAGAATACCCAGAGTTTCCAACTTCAGAGGGGGAAAGAGATGTGGGCTCCTCTCAAAACAACCATTTTAGTCTGAGTCCTGAGGAGATTGCTAAGAAAATGAGACCATTGAGAGAGCTGACTATCCAAGAGTTGCTGAGTGAGTTTGGGGATAGTGGGAAGTTCCAACCAAACTCCATGTCTCTGGCCTACTTTAGAGATCAGGTGGTTAGAAAGTTCAGAAGAGCTCTGTATTATTCTGGAATTTGGGTGACATATGTTGAAGGATACAAAACTAAAAAACATTTTTCAGCTAAACATTTCAAAAGAAATCCTGGTTGCCTACACCGGCTGGTCCCTTGGCTGAAACGGGAACTAACAGCTGTTTATGGAGATTATGGCTACACGGTAAAGAGTATCCTAGCCACCATCCTCCATCACATGACAGAATATGATTTGGACAGTGAGTCCTTTGTTCATCTCCTGGAACCTTATCTCCTGCAACACACCCACCATTTCCTGCATGAGTTTATCAGTTTTGTTCATTCACCTTACAATATGGAGACCTATGACCAGCGAGCCATCTATCAATGTTCTGCTGCTTCACCACGAGTCAAACAGAAGTCCATTGCATCAGCTCCTGCTTTATCTTTGCCTAAGGATCATGCTCTACTGATAGCTCACCATGGTGCAAAGCAGTCTAAAAATACTCAGGGTCAATGGAATAGTGAGGAGAGGCTTCTGTCAGGCTTAAAACAGTTTCCAAATGGTAATTCTTCCTTGAAGAAATCTGAAATCCCACCAGTTCATCTCAAAAAGGTAAGCAAAAGGCACATTGGGATCAAAGACAAGGCAGAATTGTGTAGTCACAGAGGCATAATTTCTACTGATAATATGCTCCTGAATTGGGCTACCCTGCAGGAAAGGGACCCACGCTTACTGAATCATGAAAAAAATACTCAAGAGAAAAAGACAAAAGGGATAAAGTTGCTTCCTGGTCATGTCCAGGATCTGCCAAAAAGTGAAACAACGGCACGTACCTTCAGTACCCCAGACATTTCAAATCAGGCACAACCATGTAAGTACAATCTAAGAGAAAGGGCCGCTTTGAGCCCTGACCAGAAGAAAAATTTTGAGGAAAAGGAAGTAGAAAAAAGCAAACACTCAGATTCTTCACAAAAGATCTTCCAAAGCTTGCCCAGAGAAAGATCCTTGATTAACTGCAAATCCATAAAGAGGAATTCCTCTTGGAGTTGCATGTCAGAAAATACCCTTTCTCCTAAGAGAAATGGCAGGAAGCCAAGTTCTTTTAGAAAGAATAGACTGGAGTGCTGGCAGTCCTCCCAATTTGAGGAAGTTGGTTCACATACCAGTAGAAGACTCCGAAGACAATCTAGGTCCACTCCTCACAGATCCAAATCCTGCTGTTTTGAACTTAGATCTGTAAGCAGAGAATCAAGCATTTTGTCTCTGAGAGGAAGTCACAGAAGTGAAGAACTTACCCAGAAGGTATTCTGTGAGCCCTCTAAAGAAAAACACATGCATAGCAATGAGTCAAATTATAGGAGGACATCTTCAAACACAGCGCAATACACAAATCTTTCTTCAACTACTGGGAAAAGGCCCAAGTATCTTTCTAGGGAAGAAAGTGTGTCCCAAGCCAGATGTCACTGGAACAGTCCCGCATGTCGACAGGTTGAGGAACAAGGACCCTCAAGTAAACAAGCGATGAAACAAAAAATCCTATTTCCTAGAGCTAGAAGAATCAGAGCAGTTAAGAAAAAAAAATGCCAGTGTCCAGATACACAAACCACCGAGGAAGACAGTGATGAATTGGGAGATCCTGATGATACAGAGCAAATGAATAGTCTTTCTGAAAGTGCACCCTCCTGCAAGAAGCAAAACCCAAAAAACCCTCAGAATTCAAATCTTCAGAAACATCACTGGGCCAAGAATGAACACAAGGAAACATAATACCAGAAACACAGAGGTGCAAATCGTTTTGAAAGGCAAATCAGCCCACTTACCTAGCCACCAAGGAACTTTGAAAATATAATCTAAAAACATTATTGAAAAGATTTATCATATCACTTTGTAACTGGAACTTAAAGCCTAATGGTTAAAGCTCCTTTTGGAGACACATGTGTATTATTAAATTGGTCATATAGATAAATATTCTTCTGCTCCTTTTTTTATAAACTAAATTCTTTAATGTATGTTACTTAACACAAGAGGATGTTATTAAACAGAAGTGTTATTTTCAAAAATAATATATATTGAGGTCTGTCATGTTCCAGGCCTAATCTATTTTTTCAGTTCCTGGTAAACAGGACAGGTTCACCATCTTAAGATATAGTCATTGCTTTCAAGGATTTCATGGTCTAGTTATTTAGATAAATGTAAATAAATAGGTACAAGTGAACATCCATGGGATTTCTTTCCCCTGTTTTCAGCTTCATGTATTGTAACATATTAGTTGCCCCTACACCCTGGCATCTAAATATCTTCATGGGAAGCTGCCACATTTTCAGATAACTGACTTCACACCCTTAGTAACCTGGTCCAGTGAGGGCAGCTATACCTTAACCAAGCTAATCCCAGTTCTTTGTCCATTAAGTCACACAATCGACAAGTCTCACGGTGACCAAATTACAGTATACCCTGGATTTTTCAAATAGATTCTGAGAAAGAGGGTCATTCTCTCATCTTTGGTGCCAGATGGTGAAAGATGTAAAGTTTGGGCACCTTAAGGCTATATTTCTTAATCTGTGGAAAAAGCCTATAGTCAGAGAAAAACAAGATGAGAGGAGAGTCCTGAGAGCAGGAACTGGTTCTTCTAGAATTTGAGCTGTCATTCTGCCCTTCTGTTGTTTTTATCCTTTTAAACCTTTCCTTAAGTTTTGTGAGTTAATAGATTTCCTCTACGCCTTCCTTATTAAATTAGGATTTTCAGTCACAATCAAGCCATTCACTGAGAAGTGTCACGATCGACATCAGCAACAACTCTCTTGGGAAGGTTTTTTAGGGCTTTCTGAAGAAGTGAAGAGAGAGTAAGAGTTTTCCAAGTGAAATTGTGGGTAAGAGCTACCAAGAAAAATGGGTCATTTGTAGAAAATGAAGAAAAATTTAAATGTCCATTACTCCCCTTCTAGTCTATCTGGGAAATCCCGAGCGATACACTGAAAATAGAAGGTGACAACAAATTGTAACTAAGAATGAAACCAGACTGTCCTGAATCTACAGCAGCTGAAAAGTACTTCAAGGTAGCACAGGATCTGGGCCAGTCCCTGACATGGTGGCCAAAGAGACTGGATCCTACCATGCCTGACCTTGTGGTTGAAGTTCTGAACCTGGCAGCTTGAGAATCATGGCAGGCACTTGTGCATACATGCCCCAAATCCCACACACAGAGAAAGAAATGAAGGAGAAGAGGATTGCAGTGTGACTTCTTCCCCACCCCAGTGTGTGCTCACTTTCTCTCTCCCTCCCCCCTCCTTCCAGCGAGTGTATGTGCCTTCTAGCAAATTTTTCCAAAAATGGTGGAGTGATAGGACTCAACATTTATTATTTATAAATTATTTTACTCTTACAACAAGAGTATAAGGTTGCTTTAATTATGCCCAAGTTCTCAGTGAGGAAAATGAGTTTCAAAGAGGTTGAATTATAACAGTCAACAAACCTGAGAGTCAAACTAACTGCTTATGCTTTGAGTTTTTATAGCTTACAACGGTTGACTGAGTTTTAAAATCTTAACTCACCCATACTTGCGACCCTTAATCATCTAGTCTTCTCTGCTACTGAGAGTATTATTTCACTCAAATATAACATAAGCACCCAGATGCCAAAAGGTCACTTCTACTTATTTGTAAGGATAAAATCCAATTCCTTGTTCCCAAGTTCACCATGACTTGTCCTTTTGGTGCTAATGGAGTTCATCTCAACCAGCTGGGATGAGGCAGGTGACTGATTTACAACACACGTGCTTCAGATTGCACAGTATCTTTCACGGCGTGTGAGTCAGCTACAATCTTAGAGTACCAACACCAGTTTTCATCACTGTCCTTGACTCACTAGTGCTCTTTGGGCTGATATTCCTTGAGTTATATTTCATCTATGTAACAAAAGCAGTTAGGGAAAAATGAGGTGTCTAATGATACTTGAGAGTCATTGTCAGGTGTGTATAAAACAGAATGAGTTATAAGCAATTATACCTTTCCATTGTACATCGTTTAACTAATGTGAATTTATCAATTCCCACAGTTGTTGCTTGGGAAAGGCTTTACATTCTACTCACTGGAATCATTACAGTATCTTCCTAATTGGTTTCCCTGCCTCTGGGTTCATGTCTCCAGATACTCATCCACACTGCTACAGTCACTCTAATACACAAATTTATGCATTTAATTTCCCTGCCTAAAATTCTCCATTGGTCCCTGTTGCACCAAGGTTAAACTGCAAATTATTTCAACATGCATATGAATACATTCTAATCTCAATCCATTTCTCTAATTTTTTGTCTTAGAGACAAAGGTACAAAAGATATGTATATATTTAGGTTATGTAAAGAACTGCTACATGTGCATACATAATTTCTTATCAATAGACTATATTGTAACTTAGAAAAAAACATTCCCTTCACAACCCGTATTTCAGTGTCTTTCATATAGTAATTGTTCAATAAACATATTTCCTGTAATTGCTTTTAATTGGTCTGTATCATTGATCTGTATGATCCTGGATAAACTAACTCCTCTGTAATTCACTTTTTAAATGAAATGGATTAGTTCATTTTTAAAAATAACTTACCTGACGTTCTGTATGTCATTGCCTTGTATTTGAACTTTCCTCACATTTCTCTCACTTATTTAGCTTTTATCACAATGTTGGGGTTTATTGTGGATTTTAAATTATTTACTGGCCTGTGATATGATTTGTATTTGGTAATACTTTGTAAGAGAACCTCTATTTTTTCTTCAATTTCTTTTCCTTTACTTTTCTTAACATTCCAGAGGGCACCTGCACTTATTGGACAGAGAGAGAGAGAGAGAGAGAGAGAGAGAGAGAGCAATTCCTTTGGGAATGGCCACACTACAACCCATCTCCACCATCCCCCCCCCTTTTTGGGGGAAGGAATCTTTTTTTTTTTTGGAGAGGTTTTTGCTATAGGGCATGTGCGCTCACCAGAGAGACAGAGAGAGACAGAGAGAAAGCAAGAAATCACCCCCCGGGGGGAATGGCTATGCCACAATCCCTTCTCCTCCATTCTCCTCTTGGGATCTTAGGCACACACGCACACGCTCCTGGTGTGAGTTTTAAGCCACCGGGTACGGAACGCGAACCATGGTCGACTACGTGGGAGTCCAGCGACATAGCCATTACGCTAACTGCTGGTCCGGAGGACAGAATCTTACACATGCATGTACAAACATCTGGTGTGTTTCTGAAGTCACTAGGTCTGGGACTAAAACCATTCGGTTGACCATGTGGGATCCAGCCACCTTAACCACCACACTATAAGCTGGAACTCAATTTCTAAAAGTCTATGCTTCTTTAGTTATTGATTTAATGTAGTTAAGTAGTCACATCAAAGTGACTAGTGAAATACTGAAAGCAAGAAATTGTACAACTAAGTAGTAATAATGAATTTTGACACATTATTCAGTTACTAGAAATAAAATTTTATTGTTTTGCCTGGAAATGCTGTCATGTACAGTTTTGCCTCGTTGACATACATCTTATTAATGTGAATTATAAAGTACATGAATGCACGTAGCTTCAACAGCTTCAATAATGTTATAATTATGGAACTGCATAGTAGGTGTCATAACAAACACATACGTTATAAATATTTTTATATTTATCAGGAACTCAGAAGCATACATTAAATAAATATAGAATCTTGATGTTAGAACAAGCCAGGTACAGGTGCAGTAGCCTAACTGATTATGCCCATTAATGATCAACTTCTCCTCTACCCAACCCTCTAAGTCTCTTCTAGTCTCTACGGCAACACATTCTTTGCTTTCCCCACCCCCTACTCCCCAAATTTAACAATACTAGTAGAATGTCAGTTCTCAATCAGCCATTTCATGCTGTCAGCCTCGCTTGCAAATTTCTTTGCTCCACTGTAATTTAGAGTCACTTACTTTCTAGAATCCATTCAAAAGATATCTTCTCTCTGAAAGCCTACTTGATATTTTCCTAACTAGTAAACTGTTAGAAATAAATAATTACTTCCTTTGTGCTGCAAACCTCTATGGTAATACCAACCATGCTTATTTTGCTTATACTTATCTTACATGTCTGAGTCTACTCTCCCCTTTTCCTGCTTCAAGAACAAGAGCTTCTTTAACATGAAGGCCAGCCTGGCACATACTAAGTGCTTAGCAAATGCTAAATGGATATATATATAAGAGTGAGAAATCACACCCCAGGGGGGATGGCCACGCCGCAATCCTTTCTCCTCCATTCTCCTCTCAGGAACTTGGGCACGCACGCACATGCACCCATTGTGAGTTTAAGTCACTGGGTCCGGGACTCGAAGTGTAGTCAACTACGTGGGAGTCCAGCAGCATAGCCATTACGCCAACTGCTGGTCCCTGGATAAATAAATATTTAAAAATTGAATTAAGTCAGCTCAGTGGTTGTAAGAGCCACCCTGAGGAAATAATAACTTAAATAGAGCCCCTACTATGAAAGCTGATGTGATGCATTTCTAGCACTCTTTCATATTACCACCTAAAGTCTGTTAACTTTGCCCAGGTAAAGACCAAGGAGATTCTAAAGGCTACCCTTAGATAAATAATCACTCATGTGTTAATATAAAAGACTCTATATGCTATATCAAGACACTTGCTACTTGTTAGAAATTTACATTCAGAGGTGTTAAGCCACATCTGAATCTGCATTTTAATACTGTCCCCCAGTGATTCATATGTCTAATATTTGGAGTGTCATTTCTTTAAAGTAACAGTTAGAAGATTAAACTACAGCTAGAAATTATTTTACCCAAATTTTAAAATACAAGTCTGCTATCTGATAGTAACCAATAGTGGTAACTAACATAAATAAGATTTTAGGTTAAACAAAAGAAAATGAGACTGACAGAATCTAATTAATGTATTGAAGTAGTTTAGTATTTAAAATCATTTCGATAAGTTCTTTGGGAAAATATATTTATTTATAGATATACTATATCACCTTTACATTATATGTGTAAAAATGGTTGGGCCATTTCATACATGGAACATACGTGACTGTCCATACCAAGGCAGAAGTGCAGTGGTCAAGTATGTTTACAAAGCCCATTATGATTGTAAAGAGAATTTAGAAAGTGGTATAGTACAGCAGCTAAAAGCATGCACTCCAGGGCCAGCCTGCCTGGATTTAATTCCTTGCTCTATGCTTATTAATTGTGCAGCCTTGGTCAAGTTATTTAAAACCGTAGTTCCTCAATTTCTGCAACTATAAATGGGAATAATAATAGTATCAAACCCAAAAAGTTGTTATGGAAGATATATATGTATATATATATCTTGCTTAAAACAGTACCTAGCACATAATGATAGCTAGTAGTTAGGTGGATGTACATATACACACATACACACACACACACACACACACACACACACACAGAAATACTCTCCAACTTTCAGTGGTGACCTATACCATTTTGACTTTATAATGGTGCAAATGCAATAGACATTCATTATACCTCAAGAACTCATATAACCATTCTGCTTTTTCACTTGCAGTACAGTATTCAATAAATTATATAGATATTTAATATTTTATTATAAAGTAGGATTTTTGTTAAATAATCTTGCCTACCTGTAGGCAATGAAAGTGTTTCGAACATGTTTAAGGTAGACTAGGGTAACAGTGTTCAGTACGTTAGGTGTATTAAAAACATTTTAAACTTAGGATATTTTCAACTTTTAACAGATTTATTAAGATATGATCCCATTATAAATTAAGAAGCATGTAGAGACAGAGAAAAGAGAAAGAGAAAGCTATTTTTATTTATATTGTCATTATGATGAAAAGTTCGGCAGGTTAAAAAAAAACACAGGTTGTCTGGACACAGAATTAGCCCATCACAAAAATTGAAGAGTATATCATATGGGCTTTTACAGAGAAATTGAATCAATAGGATTTATATATACTCTACAGATAAATATAAGAGAAGATTTATTACAGAAATTGACTGGTTGGATGTGGAGTCCCATGTTATGCCTTATTCAAGTTGGAGACCAAAGAAAACCAGTGGTATAATTCATCTGGAGTCCTAAGCTTGAGACCCCAGGAAGATGGTAGTGTAACTTCCAGTCCTAGACTAAAGGTTTAGGAACTGGGGAAAGAGAGGATACTAGTATAAATCCCAGAATCTGAAGGACTGAAAACCATAAACTTCAATGTTCAAGGGCAAGAGAAAATGGATGCCCTCGTTTAAGGAGAGGAGAGAACTCACCCTTTCGCTGCTCTTTTGTTGTGTTCTGGGCCTCAAAAGAGTGGATGATACCTGCCCACACTGGCAAGGTAGATCTTCACTCGGTTTATTGATTCAAATGCTAATCGCTTTCAGGAATATCCTCCAGAATGCATCCCGAAATAATTTACCAGCGATCTGGACATCTCTTAGCTCACTCAAATGATGCAAAATTTGCCATCACAGAGGCAGAGAATAGAGAACAAATGGCAATTGTGATGTGATAAGTGTGATAGCAGCTCACAGAATGAACAATCAGGAAATAGATATTCAGGAGGGTCAGGATACTCAAAAAGGATGAGAGAGATAGAGAAAAGGGAATCACTGAGCATATATAATGTGTTAGGAACACTGACACATTGTATCAACTCATGGATGAGATCTATATTAACTCCTTATTATAAATGTGGAAAACAAGATGTAGAGAGACAAAATTAATTCTTTAAGGTTTTTTTTTTAATAAAAAAGTAGGTATTAGAGTTTGACATGAACATAGGACTGATGAGATTTCATAACCCTATGTCTCATGCTTACATAAAATTAATTCATTAGCCAATGGGAAATCACTAATCCTGTCCAATACGACCTAAGCCTTTTAATGATTATGAAGGATGATGATGATATGTAGAGAGACAAAATTAATTCTTTAAGGTTTTTTTTTTTTATAAAAAAAGTAGGTATTAGAGTTTGACATGAACATAGGACTGATGAGATTTTATAATCCTATGTCTCATGCTTACATAAAATTAATTCATTAGCCAATGGGAAATCACTAATCCTGTCCAATACGACCTAAGCCTTTTAATGATTATGAAGGATGATGATGATTAGGATGACAATAATGGTGGGCAATGCTAATGTTAAGAACTTACTGTGTGGGCCGCACTTTATTCTAAACATATTGCTTATGCTTCTTGTATTACTATTACCAAGAATCTTATAAGGTGGGTATATTATTATTATTAAAATCTCTATTTTACAGATGAAGAAACTGAAACACAGAGACTTAAGGAATTTGCCCAAGATAACCTGGATAATGTTAACCTCAAGCAACATAGACCCAGCGTGCATGTTTTTCTCCATCTCATTTTATTGTCTACTTATAAAACAACAGAGAAAAAATGTTGACGGAGATGCCATGTTTTCCTGAGTGTGAGCACCTATATGTATTTATTAGAGCACACACACATTTTTAATTCTACCCGTGTGGGTTCATCTGTGTTACTAATGTACCCCTCTCTGGCCTCTAAATTCTTTTTCTTGATCCAAAGAAAAGAGTGCTTTTCTTCTGTGGATACCAGCTGGTATAATTCATGAGAAGGAAAATAGAGTTTTATTTTGGATTCTGTATCTTAAGAATTAAAATCACACTGACGAAGCCTACGGAATTGAACTAAGAAAGAGTAGAGCTACAAAGGACTGACTCTGCCAGTGATCTATTTTCGGAAAGGGAAAACATTTTAAGAAATATGGATGCTTTGCTTTATGCCACAAATTACAGGTAAATCATGAATCATTACAGCTAGCCATAATTCTCTGAAGAGGATCTTAAAATTATCGAAACCAGTTAAAGGTTATTTTCTTCAAAAGTAGCTCCCAAAGTGAAGTGTCAGATTGAGAGCACCGATTGTGTCCTCCACTTTTTCCTTCTCTATTTTTCCATCCTCTCACCAGGCATTTATACTACCTCTATGATGAAAAATTACAGTAATTCCAACTAGAAAGACAGATTGCCTTCACATGTGAGCCAAGTGATTTAATCTTGATTAGTGCTGTCTGAAGTCTTGTCAGATAGGTTAGCGATTGGTCATGTATTTCACAGACTGCTATTAAATCCACTGGGAATTAACATGTTAAATCCATAATCATGCTTTATTGCCTTTATAATCCTGGGTTAACTGAAAACGAAGTTGATTCATTTTTCACATGCTCACCAAAGTGAAGTCATATTTTTCCCTTAACTAGTAATTAACCTTTATGGTTTTATTAACTGCTTTATTAAATTTAAATGAAATGTTTATTGGAGAGAGTTCATGGGAAGTGTAAACCACAATGACAGTGTGGCCCTGGTGATATCCTGTTTCTTGGAACTTCTCTATTAAAAAGGTGCATATTACAAGTAGTTCATTTTTTATCACAAGGTACCAGTGCTTGTAACTTAATAGTGTGATATAATAGAAAGAGCAATGGCTTAGCGTCAGGCAGATCTAGATTCAAATTTGTATCTTATTGTTTACGAGCTGTGTGTGACCTTATACAAATTACCCATGATCTCTGAGCTTCAGTTTCCTTATATGTAACTTATGAATAAGAACACCTATACTCAGACCAATGGTAAAAAACCAGACCATATAGGAGGTGAATAAGCTAGTGGGAAAATATGAAAGTGAGTTCATTTGCAAGGGATAATTTTTATCAAAGAATCTATTTTTAGTTGAAACAGGATATTTTTGTATTGCAGTCATATAGGAGAAAGAGAAAACTAGAAGGGACAGGATGATGTCTGTTCCTAACTTCTCATTTTCCCCAAATAAACTAGATTTGAACCTTATAGAAAGAGAATCTGTGGCATAGACTGCTTATATCTTTCATTAAGAGTCTCTGGGATTATAACTAGCCTAGTCAGTCACCTTACACAAATTAGAAAAAATTGTAAAAATTCTCCTCCCCTCAGGGCAGAGAAATTCATGGATACATGAACTGACAAGCAGGGCTTAACTACTGTACTATGGGACTGGTCCTGTCACTGTGACCCTAATTGTACTCGTAGACTGATAGGACCTTGAGTCAGTAAGGGACCAATTGGGAAAATAGAGATTGCACTATATATTTCAAACAGAGGTATTTGTTTCCATAATGTGTGAAGAGCTGAGGTGAAAAAAAAAAAAAAGAGAGAGAGAGAGAGAGAGAAAGTAGAATAATACAGAGATTAGATTACAGTTCCTATAAGTAAATGTAAGAACAAAATAGAGATACTATGAACAAACCCATAGAGCACTCTACTGATGGAGTTGGTGAGACCACTCCAGCTATTGCAGCTGATTGCCCTAGTACCATGGGCCCCTCTGAGGCCTGATCATCTGGTAGGCACTACTGTGACCCTCACTGCCATTCCTGTTAGAAACTACAAAGGTCACTGGAGTTATTAGCCTATTGATGCTGCAAAATAAGAAGAAAGAAAGACAGAAATGGGGAGAAGCCTTAATAAACTAAGGTTGAAATTCATATTCATTTCACAAAAGTATTTCACATGTTAGTGTGAGGAATTAGAGGTTGGAGGTAGGGACACCAGATTAGAAGTCGTGGTATCCTCAAAATGCCTAGAACAATGGGGGACAGGTGATGAACCTCAAGTTCGTATATGGAAATCTGAAAATTAAATTCAAACCTTTTGGTGTCTTCGGCATCTAAAATACATTCTAGCTTCCTTTTCAATACATGAGTGTAAGTTCATGGCACATAAACAATTCTTTAACCAACAAACAACATTGGTGTTCCTGCCGTACACTCTTAGCTTTACATTTTGTAAATTTCTCAAGTTTATTTCATAGCAAGTTATGAAAGATTGAGTTAAACATGCTTTAGGCCTACAGGTATAATAGCAGCATGTCATAATTTCCCCTGATCTTGGTTAAATTGAAATGAACTTTTCTGCCCTTCAAAGATGGACATGTAAAGGTTACAGTGAATAATTCTAAGAAATATGCACATAATTGAAAAAATATACTCATATTTTTTATGGAAAATTGGCAGCTCTTTACTGCATTTCTTATGTTTATTTCTCATGTGGACATTCTATTTCAGGTCTTGATGACTAAGGTGCACAAATTTAATCTTCCCTCTTACCATGAGCCAGTATCTCTAGTCCCTAGCTTGTCCAAACCACTAAGAAATCCTGCTGATTGGGACTGCAATGCCTATAACGATGTGTCCGAGGCAGGCCCCACATGATCTGGGGACCTTATTTCTATCTACCCATTCAAATAATGGAGCTTCATTTGTCACATCATTTCAAAATGATGCCTTTTACACCTGACTGGTTTTCCTTGGGTCAATATTACTAACAAATGACTATCTCCTTCAATACCAACTAGCAATAACTCTTATACTTGCAAAAGATTAATTTTTAACTCCTATTGCACTTGCAAGACAAGAGAGGTCACATCAAAAAATATTTCTAAGTTTCTTGAGTACCCAGTACTGTGCCACATAGAAAATATACCAATTGTGTAAGATAATAACTACCATTTTTGAATTCCTGGCATTGAGGGAGAATTTTACAAAAACATTGAAAGCAATTTGCCAAGGATCATAAAATACAGTAGAGCTAGACTTCAAACTTGAACCCAACTCTTGTGATGCTTATTACCTGGCATAATCTTAAAGAGTATTTCTGCCTTTTAATCATGGGTTAATCATCCCATTTGGGAGACAAAAGGAAGACTCACATGGCTATATTATTGCTAATATTTTGTCTGCCTCTGTTTTCTATGTTTGGTGGTTTTTCTTTTTCTTTTTCTTTTTTTTTAATTTGCTATAGGGCATGTGCACTTGCTAGAGACAGAGAAAGAGAGTGTGAGAAAGCATGCCACATGGGGGATGTCCATTCTGCAATCCCTTCTCCTCTATTCTTCTCTTGTGATTTTGGGCATGCCTGCACACATATTTGATGTGTCACTCAAATTACTGGGTCTAGAACTTGAACTCTCAGCCAGCCATGTAGAGTCCAGTCACCCCAATCACCACACTACTTGACTGTCCTCCGCCACCACACACACACACACGTTTTATGGTCATACCTTGCCTAAGGAAATATACAATCCACAAAGCACTGACAGACACTGATGAGTCTGCCATTGTGATATTTTCGTGTTTCTTTAGACTCTCCCTGTGGCTCTCTCCTTTCGTGTATATGTGTGTCCTGTAGACCCTTCCCTGTGATTGTACCTTGGCATAAGATCAATGGGAAGGGAGAATGGACAATGAGGCTCTGTTTTAGCCTACTCCATTCTTAATAACAGAAAATACTTAAGTCTGAGTAATTTAAGATCATAGACATATATTCAGGCCATGGTTTAAAGGACCATGGTCCAGGGGACACATTTACAGAGTAGAGATTGAAATCTTGCTGAGTCCCAAGCCATCACATAATGACGGGGAGAGAACAGAGTGGTTATGTCCATCTGTGTGTGTCTCCATGTTTATCTGTCCAGATGTACCACCTGCTCTTTTTCTTCTCCTCATAAGCCCACCAAGAGTCAATTACAGGGGCTCATCCTAATCACTTACTCCCAAACTTCCACCTTTCAACAGTAAGTATTGTATTCTTTCTTTTTTAGTTTATATTTTTCTCTTTATTTAAAAAAAAATTGTTTAATATGTATAGTCATTGCACATCTTTACTGCATACAAAATGCTTTTTCCCAGTGTGAATACAGTGCATACTAGTCACATCATATATATTACCATGTATATTTTCACCAACAGATAACTTTTCACTTTTGTTTTTGTTTAATGTAGTCCTGTATTGCCAAAGCAACACTACGCAAAAAGATAAAGCAGGAGGCATGTCACTTCCTGACTTCGAAATATATTAAAAAGCTGTGATAATCCAAACAGCATGGAACTGGCATTGATATAGGCATGTATACCAATGAAAAAGAATATAGACCCCAAAATAAACCCCCAAACATAAAGCTAACTGATTTTTGACAAAAGGCACAAGACAATTCAGTGGTAAAAAGAAAAGCTCTTCAATACATGTGCTGGTAAGAATGGATATCCATCTGCAAAAAAATGAAACTGGACCCCTGTCTCTCACCACTAACAAAAATCAATGTAAAATGGATCAAAGATCTAGATGTAAAACCTCAAACTATAAAACTTTTGGAGGAAATCACAGGAGAAACTCATGGAGACATCGGAGTAGGCCAAGACTTCAGTAAGACAGCCAAAGCACAGGCAATAATCCAGGAAATAGACAAGAATTACTACATCAGGATAAAAAGCTTCTGCCCAGCAGGTGAAACAATCGAGCTAAGAAATGACCCTCAGAATGAGAGAATACATTTGTAAACTATGCTTCAGATAAAGGACTGGTAGCCAGAATATACAGAGAACTCAAATAACTTACCTGCAAAAAAAAAAAAAAAAAAAAAAAAAGCAATCAAATTTTAAAATGGGCAAATGAACTGAACAGTGTTGTTTTCCATTAATATCTTTCCAACCAAATCTCAAAACATAACCTGTTGGGAACACCAACCATGCCAGGCTCTAAAGCCACTTTTTTTTTGGGGGGGGGTTTAGGGAGAGATTTCTACTATAGGGTATGTGCAATCGCCAGAAAGACAGAGAGAGAGACTGAGAGACAGAAAGCAAGAAATAATCCCCAAGGGGGGGATGACCACTCCACAATCCCTTTTTTCTCCATTCTCCTCTCAGGATCTTGGGCATGCATGCATATATACCCAGAGTGAGTTTAAGTCACCAGGTAGAGGACTTGATCTGTGGTCCACTACATGGGAGTCCAGTGACATAGCCATTATGCCAACTGTTGGTCCTGCTAAGGCCACTTTATATTTCTCTGTCCCATGTTGGTATCCCTTATTCCCTCCATTTTCTTATTTTACAAACTCCAAGATTCTTGGGGACCAGCAGATGGTGTAATGGTTACGTCATTGGATTCCCATGTAGTTGACTGTGGTTTGAGTCCCAGACCCAGCAACTTTAAACTTATGCTGGGCGCATGTGCATATGTGCCCAAAATCCTGAGAGGAGAATGGAGAAGGAGCTGTGGCATGGCCATCACCATGGGCGGGGGGGTACGGGGGAAGGTGTGTGATTTCTTGTTTTCTGTCGCTCTGTTTCTCTGGCAAGCATACACACCCTATAGCAAAAATCTTTCTCTAAAAATAAACAACAACAACAAAAATCAAACACACACACACACACACACACAAAAAAAAAAAAAAAAAAACTCCAGTTTTCCTTCCTTTTATCTTATTAAGTTTCCATGACCAGGTGTACTTGACACAGGAAAATTCATCTTCCCAAATTTCCCTCTTTGCATGCCTCCAAAAAAGCATAAGCCATAGGGCCTTCATGTGTATGTTTTAGAATTTTTAGCCATTACAAGAAACACAGACAGGGAAATATAAACAAGGAGAAAAGACAGAAAGCCTATTATTACTCTTGACTTTATAAAGTTGGAAAGCCATTTACCTTAAAATTCCTAATTGTGCTCCACCCACTTAAATAGCTGATGATCTTCCATTACCAACATGAGAAAGTCAACAACTCCATATTAGGGGTTTTCAGGCTATTTTCTTCACTGATGCCAACCTCAGTGACCCTCACCTATCTTGCACTCCAGCCATGGAACTCTGTATCCCACATTCCACGTTCCTTTATACTTCCCGAACCTGCCGTTGCTCCTGCCAGACTGACTTCTTCCCTACCCAGGCCAGGAGAATGAATGCACTTGTCTTTCAAAAATCAGCTCTTTTTTTCATTTCACCGGTAAAAGCTTCCGTGCTTCCTCAGGCACCATGAATGTCTCCTTCCATTGTACTTATCTGCCAGCTCTTTGTGTCTGACTCTTACAAGTCTTGCCTCATTGCATTATAATCATGTTTATATGCCTGTGTCTCCTGCTTAAATGAGATGTTTTTAATGGCAGGAACCATGTTTTGTTTACCCCTGGGTCCCCTTTTACTTCCTGCAAGTGCCTGGATCTTAGGAAGCACCCCCCCTTTTGGTGAATACATGAATGAATAAGTGCATGAATAATGAATCAATGCGCTGGAGATGAGGGCAAGTGATTATCATAACCATGTGTCACGCTTCCCAAGGCCAGGAGGGTGAATGACAGTTATAAAAACTCTTGTATTTATAATGTCCCTATTCGCATCATATTGCTACAGGAGCCTGGCATTTTACACCTTTTTTTTTTTTTTTCTACTTAAGGATGTGGAAGAATTGCTATTCCCCATCAAGGAAAGGCAGTGTGTCAGTATGATGTGTGTCCTGTGGCTGAGCAGGATCCTCCACGAAGTGATTGCCTGTCAGCTTGTGACACATGATGGCAGGCGTCACAGCAAGCAGCTCTCTTAGGCACAGAGGAGTGTTAATAAGGAGTGAAGGAACATCTCAGAAGATTCTTGAAGTTTGAATGGGAGCTGGGTTGGGAAACTCATAGACCTTCCTCTCAAGTGGAGGAAATGAGGCCCACTTGCTGTGAGGGAGAAGACAAGGTAGCAGAGAAGCCAGCTGTTCGACCTCAGGTACTCTAGGTATGCCTGCACATGGCTCTTCCTCTTTCTCTCAATATTCTGCAGCAAGTAACTAAGGTATTTCCAGAGGTCATTTTCATATCAGGGTCATCAAAGAGAGGTATCAGTCCTCCTGTTTTGGCTGAAGTTGAACAAATGGAGTGTGGAAAAATGTGGACCCTTTCAGATCTTCCGAGGCCTAATTTGCCTGAAAGGGGATTCTTTCTCCTGATATCACCCTATTTTTAGATAATCTGACCCTCATATCTAGAAAATAAAATGGTCTCATTAACTAAAGTTGAACATTTATGTCTATATCCGGTACTGTCATGAATTATGACATGGGTCTGGGCCCAGCAGCTGGTTTGGTGGTTAAGGTGCTAGACTCCCACACGGCCAACTGAGGTTTGAGTCCAGGACTGGCAACTTGAAAATCATATCTGGCAGTGTTCATATGTGCCCTGAATTCCAACAGCAAAATGGAGACGTGATTGAGGCATGGCCATCCCCATCAGGGATTGATTTCTCATTCTCTCTCTCTCTCTCTCTGTGTCTCACCAGTGAGCACAGAAGCCCTATAGCAAAAGCCCCTGTTAAAAAAAAAAAAAAAGCCACGGTCCTGCTCTTAGGATTTCACTCAATGAACAGACATACCAGGTAACCAGTGATTACCTATAATAAGCAAGCCTAATGGAAGAAATAAAAACAAGGCACTCAAAGGACAAGCTGGGGAACCCTGAATCATTTTCTGTGGTTAAAGTAAAGCATCTGGAGGAGGTAGGACTTGCATTATGAAAAACCATCAAGGGGCCAGCAATTAGCGTAATGGCTATGTCACTGGACTCCCACATAGTTGACCGCAGTTTGCGTCCGGACCTGGTGGCTTAAAACTCACGCTGGGTGCATGTGCTTGTGTGCCCAAGATCCCGAGAGGAGAATGGAGGAGAAGGGATTGTGATGTGGCCATCACCCTTGGGGGGGGGATTTCTCGCTTTCTATCTCTCTGTCTCTGTCTGTCTGGTGAGCGCACGCACCCTATAGCAAAAACCTCTAAAAAAGAAATCATGAAAAACCATCAAGAGCTTAATAAATTGAAAAGTAAAGAAGATTTCAGGCCAAATGATCAACATATGTGAGGTTAGAAGACAGCATAAAAAATGCATTAACTACAAAGATTCTGCAAAACAGATTAAATTCAGATTCACAACATAATCTTTATTTATGTTTCTTTCTAATGTCTTTCTTTCATAAGTAGATGACTACCTGATCTTGGGACACAGAAGTTAAAGCAGTTGGCCTGAGATATATTCACTCCCTTTACTAAGAACATGGTACAGAGAAAAGGTAACCAGGTCAGGCAACCCTATCTCAACCTGATCATTGGACTTCTTGAAAAATAATCCAATGGTATTTGCTAGGAGAAGGGTCTTTATGTATTGAGCAGGATGTCTCTAGTTATATGTTACTTGTAGAAATGTCTCTAGTTATATGTCACTTGTAGAAATTAAATTCAGAATCTATAGATTCTTGAATAGGACTCCTCCTGGAAAATGAGATAGAAACTGGGGCTTTAAAAATAGAATGTCTCATAAACTAAATAACTAAATGTATGACTTAGTAACCTGCATATCTTACTTACATATCTCCCCTTTTCTGGGCCAGAGAGCATCCGTCCAGTGCAAGAAGGAAGCCCTGGGGCTTGACCTCTCCCAGTTTTGTCTGAGCCTCTTGAATGATCATATTCTTCTTCTTCCTATTTTTACACTTGATCTTAGCCAAAAGGCCGAGAAGTGATCTTCCTATTTTTATAGTTGCCAGAGAGTATGTATGCTAGAAAAAAAAAAGAGAGAGAGAGAGCCCTCCCCCCCAATGGAGTGTAGCCATGCTGCATTACTTTCTTCATTCGTTCGTCCTTCTTTCAGTATTTTGGGCACATACACACATGCTTGTCATGTTCTTCCAGCTGCTGGGGCCAGGATTTGAACTGCAGTCAGCTATGTGGATCCAGTTCCTGATGGACAGCACATAACCACCACTTCACAGAGCCCTCCCATTGAATACCCATATTTTCAATATTATTAGTAATGTCTGGTGCTCTGTAAAATCTATGATTTGTATGAGTCTAATGTGGCACTCTTATTCTTTCCATTAACTAAAAACTTACACAAGCTCATTTATTGTTAATTCCACTGATGTATTTCTTAATAAAAAGAATATGTAGAAAGAGCAAAGATCTTCACTTTTATTTCCCATTTTTAATTTGCCAGAGGGCGTGTGCACAAGCAAGCAAGCAAGCAAGAGAGAAAGAGAGAACCCCTCCACAGGGCATGGTCACACCGAATCTCTTCTCCTCCACCTCTCCCTTCTTTGGGGACTTTGGGCACACATACACAAGCTCCCAGTGTGTTTCTCAAGCAGCCAGGTCTGGGATAGACTTGAAGTAAGCAGCTGGCCATGTGGGATTCAGCCACTTTAACCACTAGGCCACAGGCTGGCCCTTCACTTCTTTCACAAGCTTTTATTCTCTTTCTTTAGTAAGCTTAATGGTGCAGAGGCAAATTTTTGCAAAAATACATTTTTTTGTTTAAACTCTGTCTTTCAAAAGGATTTCAGATGCCTACCTTAAATGTGTACAACCTCCAATATTTTTATTAACTGATTTTTATGTATTTTCTCTATCGTACCCTGAGTTCCTTGAAGCTGAGGGACATCATTTTATATCCCTGGCAGCTGGGCAAAATAATAACTTTTGTTTGCCTGTGTGTGCTTGTGTGTGATTTCTTTAGTAAACTTGTATCTCAAGCCCTGATCCTGATTAAAATCAGAAGATTTTATATTCATTATATTCATAATCACTTCCAGATATAGCCAGCTATTTTCAGATTTTCTTAGCTTTTTCGGAAAAAAACATAGCATTTTAACCTAGTCATTTTAGGATTTGAGCTCAGTCGATTTGATGGTTTGTGCTCCTACTTCCCTCTCCCTGGGTGTTATCCATGCTGCATTGGCCAACATACATCATGACAGAGGGAAGGAGGTACTCTGTGGTCATTCTGTGCCATTCAATCATTCATTCATTTATGAGAGATACTTGCTATAGAGTGCATGCACTCACTAAAGAGACAGAGATACAGAAAGCAAGAAACCACCCCCCAGGTAGGATGGCCATACTCCAATCCCTTCTCCATTCTCCTCTCAGGATTTTGGGCACACCTGCACACATGCCTGGTGTGAGTTTTAAGCTGCTGGGTCTTGGACTCGAACTATAGTTGATCATGTGGGAATCCACCATCTTAACTACCATGCCACCTGCTGGTCACAGTTCTGTGTCTTTCACAGCTTAAACTAAGGTGTCTGCCATTCCTCTGATCGTCATAATTCCCTTGTATCCTTCCCCACACACACACTTACCTGCTAATCATTTTGGATTTGTCATTATATCTTCTCACCATATCTCGGCATTGTCACCCCAACCCTAAGGCTACTTCCTGCACACCTGCCTTTCTTTCATTAATTTCTGCTGTCCTCTTAAAAGTATAGAAAATTTGGGGGTATTTGTCTAATTGCCATACTCTGGAGTGTAATATTCTCCTAAATTTCCCTTGATCCCTCCACTTAAGCATGCTAATTCAGACAATGTTACTTTATCATCCAGCACCTCAGGAGCCTTCTTCAGGAGGTTAGAATTTTGCCGTGGCCACTATTTTCAAGATAAAACACACACCCACGGTTCTTTTCTGGAGTTGCTAATTCTCTTGTTCATGCTTGATGCAGGAGTATAGCAGAATATGGGGCCTCACTTTTCATAGAACCGTAACAACAGTTAATTTTGCTCCTATATCACAGCTTCCTGAATAATTATATCTCCATAGGTAAAGTGCATCCTCTTCCAGGTGAGAAAACTGGGTCTAACATTGTAAGGTAATGCCAAGTTATTGCATCTTTTACTCTTGATATCCAAGCCAAAGTTTTTTTGTTTTGTTTTTCTTTTTAAGGAATTATTTATTTAATTTTATCTATTATTATTATTATTATTATTATTATTATTATTATTGTTCAATTTCATGTGAGACAGAAAGCAAGCCTCCGGGTCTGGGACTCAAATCATATTTCACTATGTAGGAGTCCAGTGCCTTAATACCATACCTGCAGGCTTCCACCAAGCCAAAGTTTTTTTAAAACTGAACTCAAGAAAGTCTATTATCTTTCAGAAAAAAATCCAGGTTCAGGTCAGCTGGCAGAGTGATGGTTAAGGTAGCTGCATCCCACATGGCCAACTATGTGGTTTGAGTCTCAAACCTGATGGTTTGAAATACACAGTGGGCACACATGTGTGTACATGCCCAAAATAAAGAAGAGAGTATAGAGAAGGGATTGCAGCATGGCCATACCCCATGGAAGATGCTTTCTCATTTATTCTCTCTCTCTCTCTCTCAGTCTGTCTCTCTCTGGCAAGTTCATGTGCCCTATAGCAAAAATAAAATACAAATAAAACAAAAAAACCCAGGTCCTATCATTCAAAAGAATGTATACTTTAAGCCTGTATGTCGACCCTGAGTTAAAACAGACAAAACAAAAGAAATTAAACACATACACACAGACACACACATTCACACACAGACACACACACACACACAAACATCATGGGATCACTGGTACACAATAACAAGGAAGCAACAAAAGGAAAGTTCTGTCCATGTTAGCAACCGTGTCTTATCTTGTGTCCTCAGCACTCAGAATACTTTGATGTATCAGAGATTCACAGTAAATATTTGCAAGATGATGTTCTAATTTGCTTTTTTTATTTTATCATTTAGAATCCACCATTCTCTGAGGTAGTCAGGAAAGATAATATTTTTGTCACTTTATTTTATTGGCATACAACTAGCAGCTCAAAGTGGTGGCACAACCAAGACTGGAAGATTGCTATTCACTCGAAGTTCAGTAGCTTACCTTTATACCATGGCCGCTCCTTGAACCCTCATGTTCCCAATGTTCTGTGTCCTCCAGAACATTAACATGAAGTTTTTTTAATCATAACTTATACAAAGAAATACAGTTTACAGGGAGATATTCACATATTTGGCCCACTAATAGGAGCTGAAACATCTTCTTGAAATATTTATTTTTTCTCTGACCCTCATTCACCACAGGAAGGGATTCAAGGCCAACCTTACTATAGGAAGATACCAAAAACATACTCTGAGACTGGCTTTAGGTGTTTCACCACAATCCCCAAATGGATGATCCCAAACATCATTTTATGAAAAATTCTGTTTCTAAGTCTTAATTGATGGAGAGGGTATTTCTGGAATATATCTTTGATTTTGGTCTCACAGTCCTAGTAGATGCAGTTTAACCTGGCTCCCTGCTGGGAATAGTATTGAAAATGAGAAGATCACCTTAAGTCAGAGATTTGTGATGCTACCTGCATATTAAAATCACCTAGAGAACCACTTTTTTAAAATCCCCAAATCTAGGCTCCATGCCAGATCAAATACATTAGAGTCTCTTCCATGTAAGAACCCGGAATCGATTCTATTGTGAACTCCCCAGGTAATTCTTAAGTACTGTCAAGATTGAGATTCGTTGCTTTTTTGTAATAAAATGGTATGATTTCTATAGCGCAATTTCATGTCTTTATAACAGTTACTAGGTGGGAAATTATTCTAAAATTGTCTCTGCAGGATCTATTCTGATGTTAACATGGGTATGGTGATACTGCATTTCTATTTTTCCAAGACTGTATTTCATATATTCTGTTCCTTATTTTTTTGGAGAGATTTTTGCCATAGGGCGCATGTGCTCACCAGAGAGACAGAGAGAGACAGAGAAATAGAAACCGAGAAATCACCCCCCCCAGGGGGGATTGCCATACCTCAATCCCTTCTCCTCCATTCTCCTCTCGGAATCTTGGGCATGCATGTACATGTACATGCACCCAGCGTGAGTATAAGTCACCAGGTCCGGGACTTGAAACGCGGTCGACTACATGGGAGTTCAGTGACATAGCCATCACGCTAACTGCTGGTCCCTCTATTCCATTATTTCTAAAAGTTCACACATGCCTGCCATACCATATGGATGTGGAAATCTTTGGGTCAGAAATTACTATAGTCTCTTCTAGTGGTTCTCTTTAGCATAAATAAACTACCCGTAAATAAACAAGATTCCATCAGAAGTGATTAGCATTCTCTTTCCTACCCAAAAGATGTGAGATATTGATGAGATGCTGAATAGTCTCACTAATCTTTGTTCTCTTATCTTTGTGGAAAACCAAATATATATATATATATATTTGGTATAGGGTATGTGTGTTTGTCAGAGAGAGAGAGACAGAGACAGAGACATATAGAGAGAAGGCAATAAATTCACCCCTCCCCTTGGGATGGCCACACTACAATCTCTTCTCCATTTTTCTCTTGGGATTTTGGGCACACAGGCACATGCACCTGGCATGAGATTTTTGTTGTTGTTTTTTTGGTTTGTTTGTTTGTTTGTTTTCTGAGAGATTTTTACTATAGAGTGCATGTGCTCTCCAGCGAAAACAGAGAGGGACAGAGAGACAGAAGGTGAGAAATCAGCTTTCAGGGGGAATGGCCACACTGCAATCTCTTCTTTTCCATTCTCCTCTTGGGATTTTGGGCATGCATGCACACTCGCCCGGGGTATTTTAAGTCACTCGGTCTGGGACTTAAAGCCCAGTCAACTACAGGGGAGTCCAGTAATGTGATCATTATGTCATCTGCTGGTTCTTAAAGCCAAGTATTAACTCTATGCTTCCTGGTCTCAGATTTACAGTAGGAAGAGCTGAGTTCAAATCTTAATCCTACCAATTTTACCTTGATGACCTTGAGTATGCCTTTTAATTATTTACTACAGAAAGGGAAGAAGGTGGAGCTGATACAGAGCATCACCTGGGGGCTTATTAGCAAGCATACTTCCAACCCCCATTCTAACAAGATTTTGTTGAGTCCGATGCACAATAAAATTTGAGGAACATTGATTTAACTCAAATAAATTCCAATATTCCCAACTATAAAAATGATACATAGGAGCCAGCAGGTAATATGGTGGTTGGAGTGCTAAACTCTTACATGACTGACTATGGTTTGAATCCTGGACCTAGCAGCTTTCTCACGGTCTCTCTCTATTTCCTTCTCTCTCTGGTGAGCACATGTGTCCTATAGGAAAGTTTAAAAAATAATAATAAATAAAATTAAATAAAAAATAATTCTTCAAACACCAAAAATTGATATGTAATGCTGACTGCATAGGATTTGGTAAAGAAAAACTAATAATGTGAAAGAAATACCAATGTGTACTATCCCTTGAGCCTATTATACAATCCTGTAGAGTTAGGATAACGTGAAAAGGGAAGCCAAATACACCATGCACTATTTCTTTCTCAAATTTTGAACTCGCTGAAGGTGAAATTGTCTTGAGAAACAGATCACACAGTGTTTCTGCAGTTAGGCAAACTGTGGTAGTGCTTACCCAAGTGATCTGAATCAATTCTATTAGCTTTTATGAACTACGTGGACCATTTGAGAAACCTCGGGGTAAAGCCTGTTGTATATGTGACTAAATCTCTAAAAGAGGTGGAGCAACAACTACTCATATTAAAAATTAATATTTCTGGGGACCAGTAGTAGGCATAATGGCTATGTTGCTGGACTCCCTTGTAGTCGACTATGGTTCAAGTCCTGGACCCGGTGGCTTAAACTCACGCCGGGCACATATGCGTGCGTGCCCAAGATCCCAAGAGGAGAATGGAGGAGAAGGGATTGCGGTATGGCCCTGCTGGGGGGTGACTCCTCGTTTTCTGTCTCTCTTTCTGGGGAGCGCACATACCCTATAGCAAAAACCTCTCAAAAATTAATATTTCTTCTCACTGATTTAAAACTGTTATTTCTGAGCAAATACCCATCATTTAGGTACTGTCATGTGCATGCCTGCCCACCCTTCTGTGTTAGCATTCATTATTCATTCATTTAACAAATATGGTTTACTGTGTAGTTACTTTGAACCTGACACTGTGCTAGTCTTAAAGTACAACATTGTGACTTCTTGGTATGGTCCTAGACAAACAGGGTCATCTGACTGCTGACAACTGTAGCAAACTTAACTGCCCATTGTTAATTCTGCCCCTTACAGACTAGCTCTTACAACTGTCAAACACTGCCAATACTAATTCAGTATTAATTTATCCACTCATTCATTTACATTTGTTTAACAAATTTTTGTTGCACACATTCTCTGAAGAATGCTACGCATAAGGCCATACTAGTCGCAATGGCATGCATAATGTTTTGCTTACTAATTTTATGAAGATTATGAAGGTTAATTTTATTTGAAGCAATTGAGGTTTTCCTAGGATTCTCCCATGTTGTGTATAAATGAATTTCCAAGTCCTTGGCATTTTTCTTTTTCTACTTTGATTCTTTTCATAAAGTAATATTTCACTGAGATAGATCTAAATATTCACCTGTCCTTTGAACTGCAAGTGTAAGGTTATTTCAGATGTAAATAATTGGTACTATACGTCTCTGTGGAATACAAAGGTCTGAAGCCCTTTATGTCCTTGTTCTCATTAACTGTTCTAATATTCTGAGAAGAGACCAGCCTGGGTCAAGTTCAAAAATCAATTATTTATCTTAATATTGCTTTATGAAAAAATCTTCTCCGGGTGGGGGAGGGGATGGCAACTTAATTGAGGGAATATTGAATCCAAAAACAAAAGTTTGACAGATGCAGAATAATGAGACAATTACAGGCTCAGGAGTTAGAGGAGAAAAGAAAGGGGCTTGGAAAATGGAAACCAAAGAGCACTGGAAATTGAAAGAAGCTTCTGGCTACTCCTTAGCAAATCCAAAGAAGGGTAGATAAATTGCGTATGTGAAATACAAAATGCAATAAAATGTTTGAATATTAGAACTAGTTTCTATGGAAATTCTGCAATATGACAAGTGGTTTAAGTTGTTTTTATTATTCAAGTATAATGTCACATAGAGAGGGAAAAGTCTTTAAGGAAATACTCTACAATGCTATCTATTGATATGTAACCAACCCAGGGAGATGGGAATCACTGGATATTTTCCTTTCTTCTTTATAACTTTCTGTATTTTCCACAATGTGCATGTTTTAATCTAATAAGAAAAAAAATCAATATGCATTTAAAATGAAATGCTGCCTTCTCTCCCTGTGTTCAGAAATAATCACTTTCCAGTTTTGAGTAGGCCTCAGATTATGGCAACAGGAAAATTTTATAGCTTCAAGTGAGTTTGTAACTGAGATTATGCCTTCATTCCAATTTCTCTCTTGAAAAAGGAATGTAAAGATATTTGAGTTGGACAATGTATTTGTAAGCTATTTCCAGAGGCTGGACATCTTATGATTCCCCTCCTCTTTTTAATAGCAAAATAATATAGTCACTTCTCCACAGAACATTCTTAGAAGGGTTTAATTGACTTTATCATCACTCATTCCTGGTGAACAGAAATAAAATGTAAATAAACAAAAATAGCAATAATCCAGATAAGTAAAACCCACTTCCCTTCACCACAAGAGGTGCTATCAATGAGACGATGGTTTTACAGCCAATTGTAAAGCAGAGAATATAGTAAGAAAGTACTTAAAGGACCAACAGGTAGCGTGGTGGTTAAAGGTGCTGGATTCCCACATGGCCGACCGTGGTTTGAGTCCTGGGCCTGGTGGCTTACTCTCTTGCTTTCCCTTTCTCTCTTTCTCTGTCTCTCTCTGGTCAAATATAAATAATAATAATAATAATAGTAATAACAAATAGAATTAAAGTACTTCAGGTATAAAAGTCAAAAGCGAAGATGTCAGAAGCAGCCAGTGGTGGGGTGGTTGAGGTGACTGGATCCTATATGGCTGATTGTTTAGTTTGAATCCAAGACTTGGGAGCTTCAAAAATATACCAGGTGCATGTATGTGCATGCCCCAAATCCTGAGAGAATAAAGAAGAGATTGTGGTGTGGCTATCCATCCTTAAGGGAGGGAGGGTTCTTTCTTGCTTTTTCTTCTCTCTGTGTGTATCTCTATGATGAGGGCTTATGCCCTATAGCAAATTTTAAAAAAAGGAAGAAAGAAAAACAAAACGAAACAAAACCAAAAAACAAAGGGTGTCTGTGGACTAGAACAACTTAACCTAGGATGTGGCAATCTGACCCCTAAATCTCTTTGTGCTAAGATAACCATACCAAAGCATCTGCAGATAGGCACACCATCCTTGATTAGGTGCCTGAGAAGTCCCACCCGAAGCATCTGATTCATTCTTCAATATGAGGATCGGGCTACTGGTCATCTTGCAATCTTCCCTGACTACAATCACCTGCTTCTGTATTTCCAAGTCTTATCCATGCTTCTGTTGCTGGTTATACATTAAGAATAATCTCTTTATGTGACTATCTCCCCATCCAGGTGGAAGCTCCCTACACTCAGGAAAAAACATTTCCCATCCTTGTGCTTTCAGTGACCAATTCTGGGCCTGCAATCTAATGGTCATCAGAACACTGATTATCTGATAGAGGCGAAACTCTTAATATTTTATATTATATTTATTTATTTAATTATTTACTTATTTTGGAGAGGTTTTTGCTACAGGGCATGTGTGCTCACCAGAAAGAGAGCGAAAAATCACCCCACAAGGGATGGCCACGCTGTAATCCCTTCTCCTCCATGGTCCTCTCGGGAACTTAGGCATGCATGCACACGTGCCTGACTTGAGTTTAAGCTGACAGGTTCAGGACTCCGACCACGGTCGACTACATGGGAGTCCAGCAACATAGCCATTACACCAACTGCTGGTCCCGAAAGCTCTTAATATTTTGAAGGCATATAGTTCTTATGCTCACCAGGGAAAGAAAAAGCATTTAGGATCTCCAGAAATAACAAAGAAATATATGCAAGGACATCACAGCCCAAATATAAACCAAACTGAAGTATATTGTGATTTTGAGTAATGAGAGTGAAATAAAAGAGACTGCTTGACGCTTATGCTGATGGTATTTAGCCTCCAATTGCAGAGGTTTAGTGACATGAACTCTATTTCTTCCTGTGTAACCCAGCCCTCCAGGGCAAGGTTTGCTAAGCAATATCTGAGCAGATTGTTCCATCCTGGTCCTAACTTATAATGTGTCTAGCAAAATAATCTTTGCATTTTCTTAATTAATGACTTCTTTAGTTTACTGCCCATAAGTAACCACTAGCTGCATGCGGCTATTTAATTTAAATGGAATTAAGATGACATTGAAGATTCCTTTTCTAGCTGCTCTAGTCACTTTTTAAGTATTAACAGCCACAGGTGGCTGCAGACTGCCACTGGGTGGATGGATAAATAAGTAGATGAAAGACAGATAAACAATGAAAAAATAAAATATCATTGCAGAAGTTCTTATTGATCCAACAAACCATAGCAACTGGTAGAAAAAATGAGTTAAAAAAGATGATTGTGGATCTCAGCATTTACACTTACTTGGTTAAGCAGCAAGTCTGCAGTTGCCCATACCTTCTTGGGCAGGAAGGCTTGGCTCGTATGCTTATACTGAACCACAAGCTTGTCTGCCCTTCATGAATTCCGGCTAAGCATCTAGGTGTATATTTACAGTGCTTTGTGGAATCATGACAATATGGCTTGGAAATAATTTTCAGCTTCTATTCTTTTCTGGTGGTGACCCTTATTAAATGCTAAGGCTGCAGGATATCCTTCAAAGTGTTTTGTGAAACAGCATGCTTCTATGAGTAAGGCAACCTAAACTCTGGTGTTTATTTTCTTTTATGTGTTTTTCCGGCTACCTTGTTCTTTTTTATGAGTGAAGAAGCATAATTTTATTCATATTGATTATGTCGTTTCTAAAATACAATGGGAACTTGAAAATTACAGTCTATTTATCTACTTTTTGTCACATCAAAATTACATTTCTTTTTCTGTACATTTGGTTTTATATTAAATAATATATGCATAATTATAATTTTGTACATATAGATTAGTATTATTTTAAAAGGTCAAACTAGAGGAAAATTGGTGAAGAGAATATAATTAAGAAAAGAATTCAAAATTAGGTTAGTAGCTTGATATTTGTTCTGGAACTTCCCACAAAAGTAGATAAGTGCTATAAATCAGCCTTCTTCCTTCTATACCATTGAGCCAGTTGACTATCAAACCACTGGATATAAGGCTCTGAGATTTTATAATTCAATTATTTAAATAGTAGCGATCAAGAAATGACTGTTATTGGATGGGAAAGCTGAGCTGTGTTGTGTGAAATACATGATTCTTTGGGTCCAGATTTCCAAGGTTAGGGACCTGTCCTAACAATGAAAAATCACAAACACATGTAAAGCAGGAAAAGAGAAGTTTTTGTCAGGAAAGTGAAGGTTTTTAACAGAAAAGAAATACTCCCTATGCCAGAAAGGCAAGTGAACGGGCAGTTGCTATAGAAGGACAACTGCTGGAAATGGGGTTATTTGTCACTTTTATGAAAAAAAAAAATATATATATATATATTTATTGAGTTTTATTTGTTTATTATTATCATTCTCTCAATTTGTAATAGGGCATATGAGCTCACCCGACAGACAGCGAGAGAGAGAGAGGAGAGTAAGAGAGAGAAAGTGAGAAAGCAAGCCACTAAGACCAGTACTTGAACCATAGTTGTCCACGTGGGAGTCGAACACCTTAGCCACCATGCCACCTACAGGTATTACTTTTATTGTGGTGTCTTATCATGCATATTTAGGAAAGAAGGTCTGTCATTGTAGCTGGATCCCTTTGTTTCGATTTGCATCCTTTTATCAGCACTTGCATACTTCTTTCAGGTAAGGAATCAGGCTACCTAAATTATGCATGGCCAGTGTGGGCTTTGGAAGTATGAGCATCCACATAGGTATGATCTGCCCTGTGGGAATTAGTTCATTGCCCCTGTGGGAATTAAGATGTTGACCAAGCATCTTAGTGTTGTGGAAGGGCAAGAGGGAAGATAACAACCTTCTCCAAGTTCCTTGAAGAAAGCTTATGTAATAAGGAAATGAAAGTGCAATCAGCCTCTCCTTTCCAGCCCTGGGAGCTGGATGGGAGGAAGGTGTCCTCAGAGACAGTCTGGTTGTATGCCCTGAAAAGCTGTGATTGACCAGGCAGATGGCCTGCTATTATCTCAGGGCTGCCGGCTCATCTATGGCTATCTACCTATGACATAACCTGAATTATAACATAAGTAGAAATTTATATACATTACTTACAGTTACAAATGAAACCAACAGAATTAAGTAACAATATAAATAAATAAAGTAGGAGGAAAGGGGCTAGCCAGTGTTGTGGTGGCCAAGGTGGCTGATTCCATATGTCAACTTCGCAGTTCAAGTCCTGGATACAGAAGCTTGAAAAACACACTGGGCATGTGTGTGTGCATCCCCAAGATCCTAACAAAATGGAGAAGGGATTGTGGTGTGGCCATTCCCCTTGTGGGGGAGTGATTTCTCATTTTTTCTCTCTCTCTGTCTCTCTCCAGCAAACACATAAGCCCTATAGAAAACTGGGGGGAGGGGGGAGGAAAGAAGTAGTATACATCAATCCAAGTCCTCATCTTTCATAGACAGAGCGTATAGTTACTATCTAAAATGGATAAATTGGAACAGATTTCAGCATAGTATTGAAAAGAATTGTATTAACAGAAAGTTTGGGGAGAGGAAGAGAGAAAAAATATATCTTTTCACTTAATAACGTTTCAGGGGCCAGCAGATGGCATAGCAGTCATGACATTGGACTCCCATATGTCGACAGTGGTTTGAATCCCAGACCCAGTGTCTCGAAACTCATGCCCATTGTGTGCGTATGTACCAAGATCCTGAAAGGAGAATGGAGGAGAAGGGGTTGTGGCATGGCAATTTCCCCTGGGTGTTGATTTCTCACTTTCCCTCTCACTGTCTCTGTGTCTCTCTCTAGTGAGAACATGTGACTTACAGCAAAAATCTCTAAAAAATTAAAAAAAAGTTTCACACTATTTGAACTTCTACTATGCACACAAGTTACTGTAACAAATGTAAAATTTCTAAAATAAAACACATATTAACTGTTGAGAAAACCAAAATTTTAGACAAATCAAAATTTAACAGTTTGTTTAGACAAAGGGTAGGCAATTCCAATTGGGCAGACTCTCAAAAAACGGCTTCTGAGGAATTCTGGCTAGCCCCATAGTCATGAGGTATGTAAATTTGTGGAAAGAGAAAGTGAAGTCAGCGGGAAAGGGAAGGACACACAAAAACAAAGTTGAGGAAGTGAGTAGAGAAATCATCGGAGTGGTTACAGCTAGATGGTAGGCTGGGTTACAACTAGATGGTAGGCTGCACAAACAGCCTAAAAGGCGGGTTTTCTGTGATTGACCGCAGTGTGGCTAGTGTGATTGGCTGTAACTTAGTAACCAGCTCAGGAAAACAGCCTAACATGTACTGGAATCCAAGTGTGTGAATAAAGTGGCTGTTTTAGGCCAAAATAGTTTAGTTTAACAACTTTCATATTAGCCTGTTCCTCTAATTCTTCCATATGAATGACTTGTGACAGAACTTAAATTGTGATAGGAAAATAAAGGAAATAAAAACATTAGGTGTGTGTCCTAGGGGTTTCTACATTGCTAATTCTTAATTGTTAAATCCTCCTAATGACCTTGTGAAATAGATAGCACATAGAAACATTCTTGAAATTTAGCAACCTCAAGAGAGGTGTATTTGGGGCAGATTTTGATACAGTTCTTATAATGTTGGGGGCATCCAGTGTTATCTGTGCATAAAAACAACTTCGCCAGGGATCTCAGGAGTGAAACTACATTTGCTATTGAAGATCCCTTTTGTTCTTGGTAAAGAATAAAGCTGTGAGATGGGGATAGGGGAGCAAAGGATATTATGCTTTGATCACGCTTGCTTGGCCACAGGTGGGCAAGCAGATTGACCTGTCCATCCAAGCTGAGTAATTCTTCACTCCTTCACTTTTTGTTTATGACTTTATTTCTTCATCCTTGGCAAGAGCAAAAAGTAAATCACAGCATTTCTTGGCTAAAAGGCAGAGTGAAACAGCTGTGACCCTTGAGATATTGTTTACTTTACTGCCTCCTGATACACACTCAGTCACTTTTGTTGGACATGCTTGATGGCTTTCGTTCATATGGTCGGCGGTTCCGTCTGCTTCACCAATTGATGAAGAGGCAGAGAGTGGCTGCTTGAAGCTCCATGCATTAGTTCATTCATTAAAAATGTATGAATACCTACTGTCTTCCAGCTATTAAGGTAGTTGACAATAAGAACAAATCAGGTACCCTACCCCTAAAGAGCTAACCATCTAGTAAAGAAAAGCAGAATTTGAAAGTATTAAATAATAAGTACTAAAAGAGGTACAAATAAGGTAACATGGAAACAGAGAAAAAAGATGAATTCTTCAAAGGAGAAAAGTGGAAAGAGGCAAAATAGGAATGCTTTACAGACAGAGTGATATTTAAAATAGATCTTAGGTAAACAATGATCAAGTGTACAGGGTTCATGATACAGTAAAAAATAAAACCCAGAAATCAGTTACTGTGACACAGCTGTAGACCATAAAAGAGAGTAGATTGAGTGGATGTCATGGTGTACTACTGAGATAACCCTTTAGGACCAAAGCATTAACCTGAGCTGCTAGTGGTGTTGCCTTTGAAGCTTTAATGCTGAGTCTTTCTGCTAGAAATTGCTTCTCCTGGGAACCAACAGTTAGTGTAATGGCTATGTTGCTGGACTCCCACGTAGTCGACTGCGGTTCGCGTCCTGGACCCGGTGGCTTAGAACTCACGCCGGGCACGTGTGTGTGCGTGCCCAAGATCCTGAGAGGAAAATGAAGGAGAAGGGATTGCGGCGTGATCATCTCCCCTGGGGGGGTGATTTCTCGCTTTCTGTCTCTATGTCTCTCTCTGTCTGTCTGGCGAGCGCACATGCCCTATAGCGAAAACCTCTCCAAAAAAAAGAAAAGATATTGCTTCTCCTAACAAGAGCCTCCATCAGCCAAGGTAT
>NW_006159969.1:202603-220805 GCF_000334495.1 Tupaia belangeri chinensis | reverse complement strand
GCGGTTCGCGTCCTGGACCCGGTGGCTTAGAACTCACGCCGGGCACGTGTGTGTGCGTGCCCAAGATCCTGAGAGGAAAATGAAGGAGAAGGGATTGCGGCGTGATCATCTCCCCTGGGGGGGTGATTTCTCGCTTTCTGTCTCTATGTCTCTCTCTGTCTGTCTGGCGAGCGCACATGCCCTATAGCGAAAACCTCTCCAAAAAAAAAAAAAAAAAAGAAAAAAGAAATTGCTTCTCCTAACAAGAGCCTCCATCAGCCAAGGTATGCCCCCATCCTCAGAGGTAACCTTACTCACCGGACTTACAATGTAGAGATGCAGTAGCTTAACTGTCTTGCTTCAAATAGGGGATAATTATGATGGATCATCTGAGTTCCAGAGTCCCCTATAGGCAGAAAGCTGAAAAATAGCCTCCAAGGGATATTAGATCCTCTTCTCTGAAACTTGTAAACATTATTTTATGTGGAAACCAAGCATTTCCAGGGGTGATTAAATGAAAGATTTTGAGATTGAGAGTTAATCTTGGATTATCAGGGTGATCCTTAAATGAATTACATGAGGATAAAATGTGAAAATAGAGGCAGAAACTGGAGAGATACAGCCACAAGCCAAAGAATTCCCACAACAAGAAACCACAAGGAATGGATTTTCTGCTAGAACTTCTCGAATGAGTATGTCACTGTTGACACCTTGATTAGGGTCAGTGATACCATTCAGGCTTCTGGATTTTAGAACTCTGAGAGAAAACAAAAAACAAAAACAAAACAAACAAACAAACAAAAAACATGTGTTGCTTTAAGTCACTTTGTTTATAGAACTTTGTTACAGTGGCTACAGGAAACTAATAACCATGGGATGGACATCTCAGTTAAACTTCTCCCTCTGCTGATTCTATAAAACTTATTAAGCCATTATCTAAGGAGTCATGCCCTTAGGTCCTCCAGCCTAGAACAATCTTTTGTGGCCTAGTTCAACACTTGGGGATAAATAAGAATTTTTTATGAAGAGGAGTTTGATAGTTAAATCAAATTTATATCAAATGATTGGGTTTAGGGATACTCTAATGTTAACCATTATCAGAACCAGCAGTTAATACATATAGACACGTAAGGCTTCTGAGAGAGATTAGCATGTATATCAGTAGGCTGAGAAAAGAAGTTGCTAGTGGGCATCATCCGATCCCTGTTGAAGCAAAAATAGAAGAAGGTGGAGAAAGAACAAATTGTTCTCTCTGCTTGAGCTAAGATATTTTTTTTCTCTCACCCTGGGACATCAGTGCTCCTAGTTCTTGAGCCTTCTGATTCTGCTTCGCACTTACACCATTGTTTCCTCTGGTTCTTGGTCTTCAGTTTTGAAATGGAACTTTCAATTTACCACCAGTTTTGCTGGTTCTCCAGCTTGAAGAGAGCAGATCTTGAGACTTCTAGGCTTCATCTTCAAGTGAGACGATGCACTCATAATAAATCTTTTTCTGTATTTGTCTATACCTCTCTCTATATCTTAATGTTTCTGTTTCTCTGGAGAACCCAGACTAACATAAGGGGCGAAGATAAGGCAGGGAGTATGTGTAAATGCATGAGAAAACTGAGTGAATTTGAAATGTATTTAGGGCATAGGTATTAGGGTGAGCTTCAAACTAAGGAGCCACTCAGGGTCACCTCATGACCCAGTTTCCTACCTATTCTTAACTTCCACCAAGCTCAGATCTGAAACAAGAGCACAGGACCCACCTCATGCAAGGCTTTCTACTTTCTACTTAGGTGTTTGGATATTATCTTGAAAGAAGAGATGTATTATTAAAGGACTGGTTAGTAAGGTGATCAGATTTATCTATTTTCAGATCAATTGGCCACAGTGTGTACACAGGAATAAAAGAAAAACAGAGTCTCAAGGGTCACGAGAATAACACGAATGACAAGTGCAGAGGGTAGCAAGGTCACATGAACTTGGTTGGTTGTTTCCTGAGCTGCAGAAGCAAACCATTTCCAAAAACAGCTATGCTCAGTTAATGCTGACCTTGAGCCCTGTAAGCAAATGTTCAGAGGCTAACAGTCTGACAGGAAGGCAAACATTCTGAGGAAAAAGCACTTGCAATGTATTTGAATGTGACCCCCCACGCCAACACACACCACAATTCATGTATTGGAAACTTGACGGCCATTGCAATGATGGGAAGATGTTGAAAACTTAATCCACCTAGGGTGTTAAAAGGTAGACTTTGGGTAGATGATTAGAATTAGGTAAAATCATCAGCATGGGATCCCTATTATTGAATTCTGATGGCATTATAAGAAGAGGGAGAGAAAGACCAGTCACAGAGACACGGAAGGATAGACACTCTTGCTCTCTCACCATGTAATGTCTGTGCCACTTCAACACTCTGCAGAGAGTTCACCAACAAAAAGACCCTCATCCTTGACCTTGGACTTCCAAATCATGAGCCAAATCAAGCCTTATTCTTACTAAATTACTAAGTTAGTAGTATTGGGTTGTTAGCAACAGACAAAAATGGACTAAAATAGTATCTCTGACCATGAATGGCAGAGACCTTTAAGAAGCGTAATGTTTGGCTTTGAAGTCCATATTTGCCACTTAATAATACAGTTGTCCCCCCTTTTCCACAGAGGCTACATTCCTAGATCCCCAGTGGATTACTGAAACTGCGGAGAGTACTTAACCTTATATATGCAAGGAGTCTTGAAAAAATTTATGGAAAATGTGTATTATGAAGAAACTATGCATGGATTAAAAAAAATGTTGCACCAACATAATCCCACGCTTTTACTTCGTTTTCTGCTACTTGTTGAAGTCTCTTCATAGTATGCTTCTCTCTATACATACCCAGTGGATTCTGAAACTGCGGAGAGTACTTAACCTTATATATACAAGGAGTCTTGAAAAAATTTATGGAAAATGTGTATTATGAAGAAACTATGCATGGATTAAAAAAAAATGTTGCACCAACATAATCCCCTGCTTTTACTTGGTTTTCTGCTACCTGTTGAAGTCTCTTCATAGTATGCTTCTCTCTATACATACATATCTATGATAAAGTCAACTTATAAATTAAGCAAAGTAAGATATTAAAAACAATAGCTGGTAATAGAACAATTACAATACGACATTGCAATAAAAGGCATTTGCATTGACCTCTCTTTCCCCTTTCTCAAAATATCTTATTGAAGTGTTATAACTTTTCTTTTTGTAATGATCAAAAGCCCATGTGATAATATGAAGTGAAGTGAATGGTGTCGGCATTGTGATGTAGTTGGCTATTATTGACCTGGCCAGAAAGATATGCATCTGCTTAAGTAATTTGGGAGACAACACAATCGTGAATAGATTAAAGATGTTTTGTGACACCTCTTAGTTTTGGTTTTCATAAGGGGTTAGTTCTCATTAGAGCTACATATGCCCGTCATCCTCTCTGTGTCTGCTGAGCCATACCATAGGCTAGCCTGATGCCATGCCTATGCCTTACAACATTTTAGCCATCAGAATTATGAGTTCCTAAACTTCTATTTCTTAATAAATCACTCAGTCTCAAGTATCTCTTTAGCAATAGAAAAACAGACTAAGTATCTATTTTTGGTTATTGTGAAGATTAAGTGACTTAATATATGTAAAACACTTAGAAGAATGCTGGCACATAGGAAATGCTTAATAACATTAGTTATTATTAGCCCAGTAGTTTCCTCAAATGTTGTATAGTTAGGAAAGTACATTTAAATGATTAGAGTCTTGGGCTATCAGGAAATGATGTGAAAAAAAGATCATATTTATTGAAGGCATTGATTAAAGTTACACAAGTTATAAAAGGAATATTACTATCAGAGACTTTACCCCATACTCAGCCCCATTTCCTCGATCTCCTTCTCCCACTTCCCCAGAAAGAATGGCAAGCTATGCAATAAAATAGTTTATGCTCAGAACCAAAGGGATACCCATTGTCACCTTGGCAATCAACCCATGTAAGGCTGGGCTCCAACTGCTGTCTACTCATCTTTGGTTCTAGCACTGGACTTGAACAGCTACAGTAACAGGAGACTCACATAGTCCCCATCCTCAAAAATTCATAGTCCAGTAGAAAGTGTAGCCATAAACAAACAATTATATTCATATAAATCAGCACAATAAATGGTATAGTGGGAAGCAGACTTGAGGGTGGTATGGGACTGAAGAGGAAGGAAAGACTAACTTACCTTGAGGCAGGTAGGCAGGTTTCACCAAGACAATTATATCTATGATGAATCTTATAAGATGAAGCTTTTTTCTTTTTTACCAGAGAGGCAGAGACATATATTTGATGAAAAATAAATGTCCAATGAAGTTACAAAGCCAAGAAAGAACACAGATTGTAGCTGGAAGAGAGCTTGGGCAGAGGTAGTGGAGGAGTAGTGAGAGGCAGGAAAAGTAGGTTGTCAATCCTACAAAGCAATACTACCATCTTCACAACTATCCTAAGGGAAAGAAGAGACTCCAAAGAGTTCTAAGAAGAGAAGAAACATAGTCTGATTAGTAGTTTAGAAAACCTCTGGGATGCTATTACTACCGATGAAAAAGGGCAAAACTACTGCAACGCCTCTTGGTCATAATAACGAAGTGAAGGCTCTTTGAAACACAAAATTTTAAAACCCAGTGATAATACAAATTTAATCTTAATATTTGGAATGCAAAGTCCAACATAGGATGTAATGAAATGTTTTCCCCAGGATCATGCACACAGTCATGGGATTTTTAGTTACCCTGGAATTGTATGTTTATGTATATTTTCTTTATGTTTGCTTCATCTAGAAATACTATTTATTATTATTATTATTATTTGAGAGGTTTTTGCTATCAGGCATGTGTGCTCGCCAGAAAGACAGAGAGAGACAGAGAGACAGAAAACAAAAAATCACCCCCCAGGGGGGATGGCCATGCTGCAATCTCTTCTCCTCCCTTCTCCTCTCAGGATTTTGGGCACACAAGAACACGTGCCCAGCGTGAGTTTAAGCCACCAGGTCCAGGACTCGAACTGCAGTCGACTTCATGGGAGTCCAACAATGTAGCCATTATGCCATCTGCTGGTCCCTGGAAGCACTATTTTTTGAGTATGCAAGTTCAGAAGACATACTTGCCTTTTAACCCAAAACAAATAGAGAAGTGAAAAGTCAAAGTAAGAAAACTGTTTTTGTTTGTTTTTAGTGTCAATGTCTGGAAAGGTAAAGTGTTTATTGTTTGAAAAGAACTACTCTATCAGTCTCTACAAATGTTTCTGTACCTGTGGAAAAAAAAATCACTGTGTATTACTCAACATTTGTGCCTATCAATCTTTAGTAGCTTGAGCTGAGGGTTAGGCTGGTAAAAATTTCTCAATAGAATAGCAAGTGCTAAAATCACTTCCTAAAACTAAGTGGTTTTGTTCACAAAGGTGAGTTTAAAGAACACATTTGGAATTAAACCAAAAACTTAGTTAAAATAACATATTTTGAAGTAAAATGTATTAATAGCATTTTAGATTTTTTCCCCTGAAATAATTAGATATTAAAATAAAATTTAGAACTGGCCCCAAGGCTTAGTGACTGGAACCAGATCCTACATGGCTGTCTTGTGGTGTGAATCCCAGTTCCCACAGCTTGAAAAATATACCACCAGGTGCATGTGCATCCTTGCAACAAATATCAATAGGATGGAGAAATGGAGAAGGGATTGTGGCATAACCATACCCTGCTGGGGCTGTTTTCTTCCTTACCCTTTCTCTCTATCTGTCTCTTTGGCAATTGTGTGTACACTCTGGCTGAAAAAGAATATTTTTACTCAAAAAAAAATTAAGTGGGTCCTTTTTTGGTTATAAGTGTATTGCATACTCTAGTAAAACACTAACAAAGTATGAAAAATATATTTATAAAGGGTGGACTTAGAAATCACCACCATAAATATTTTGCACACTCCTTCCCATTCACTGGCATGCATAACATTACATGTTTACCACTTATTTCTATTTATATAAATTACACTGTAAGCATTTTCCTATAATATTTTCTAAAAACAATATTTTCATAGCTGTATAATATACCATAAGGCTAGTTCATAAATTATGCAACAATTAACATTGAGCATTTAAGTTGCTTTCAATTTTCTATATTCTTAGACATCTGTAATATTCATTCTTGTACATAAATCATTCTTCACATCTTCACCTTTCTTATGATTTTCTGAGAGCAGAATCCTAGAATTGGAACTACTGGGTCAAAGTGTAAGCTACTTTTTAAAAAAAATTTTCCATAACCTGCCAGATTGCTTTTGTGTAGATTATGTGATGTGTGGTTGCACTAACAGCACAGAGCTTGACAGACAAAACAGCATATAATTAATAATTACTTGTCATCATCAAATTTGATGTGAGATGTTTTTATGATACAATGGACAACTATACCCTGTGAATTGTTTCTCTGTGTCTTATTACCACCTGTGTTGGGATATCTGTCTTCATTTCCTTTCTATTTTAAATTAAGAGAAGAGGGAGTTTTCTTTGTAGGTATTGGAGATACTTTGGGATGCTCAGAAATGTCCCTAAAGTGGGGAATTTGAACTTCCCTTTTTCCTTGCACACTACCTGGCTCCCTGTCATGCTTCCAGAGGGAGCCCATGAAGGCTACCAAGCACATGATCATGTACTACAGATGTTTTAGACTCCGTTACATTTATTTGCATTGTCTTCCCCACTTTCTATTTTTCTTATCTATCTTTTCCAACATAAAAAATATTTTATTCTCTAATGTAATAAAATTAATGTTTTCTTCAAACTATATTCCCGACCGACTTTTTTTGTGTGTGATTCTTTGGACAAATTGTATCTATATTTATGTATTTTCAATCTTAAGTAAATCATATAATCACTCACATTTCTGGTATAATTGTTTTATGCTTTACTTCTTATTTTGTTTTTCTCTGTGCTTTTTTTTGGTTATGTATAGCAAAGATTACCTTTAAGTTTATTTATTTATTTTTAGAGAGAAAAAGACAAGGATCCCTATGGCATCTTGTCATGCTGTGGTTCTCCCCGAGCCTTCTAGCCAGCCAGGATCAGTGACGTCCCACAGACATGCCTAGCATGACCACATCAGCCCAAGAACCAAATCCAGGCCTTCCCATATGGCTCCAGCATTGCCTAGTGACACTCCAACATCTATACCACCATAGTTGGGCCTAAATAATATTTATATATGAAATTCATTTGGTCATCTGTGTAAATGCTTTTTCTTCAAATTATTTAAACATCTTTCCCAACACCAAACTTTACTGACTATACTTATTGCTATGGGTAATGTCCTGCTGGAGGCTTTTGGAAATTATCCTAAAACTAAAAGGAAAGTAGTGATGATAGTAAAGATGTATAAGTAGATGGGATTCTTCCACTCCTACTGAGGCTAGTTGTATTCTAGAGTATAGGAAATATTTAAAAATCACATGGCTTTTGCCAAATTGTAATTCAAAAATTACTTTCATTCAAAAAATCTTCTAGTTTCTTTTAAAAATCGTATCTTCTTTTTTTTTTTTAAAGAGATTTTTTTGCTGTAGGGTGCATGCGCTTGCCAGAGACAGAGAGATATAAAGTGAGAAATACCCACCCTAGAGGGGATGACCACAAGTCAATCCCCTCTCCTCTATTCTTCTCTCAGACTCTTGGGCATGCACACACATGTGTCCTGTGAGTGTGCCACCTGGTCTGGGATTGGAACCACAGTTGACTATGTGGGAATTCATAAACATAACCTTGGGCATGCACACACATGTGTCCTGTGTGGGTGCCACCTGATCTGGGATTGGAACCACAGTTGACTATGTGGGAATTCATAAACATAACTGCTACGTCATCTGTTAGTCCCTTGAAATTCGTATCTTTGGGGCAAGCAGGTGGTGTTGTAGTTAAGGCACTGGACTCTCACATAGCCGTGTACTGGATTCAGTGACTTGAAAATCATGCAGGGTGGGTGTGCGTGCATGTTCAAAATCCCAACAGGATAATGAAGGAAAAGGGACTGCGGCATGGCAGTACTCTCTGGTGGAGGGGATTTCTCACTTTTCCTCTCTCTATCTCTCTCTGGCATGCATATGCACCCTATGACAAAAATCTTATAAAAAATCATAACTTCCTATTAACATTATTTGACTTCTATTTTTTGCCAACTGGTGTTTTTAATTGTGCTGAAAGAGTTTTGCTTAATCCATGTCTGACTGTGTTGCAAGACATCTTACATTAATTTGAAAACAAATTGTGCCTACTCCTAGTAGTTTCTCTCTAAAAAATTAGTATAAGAGTGTGTCCACTTTGGAAATAGAACACTCTCAGTGGACATCTATCACTCTAAAATGTGCCTTTATGTTTACTTCACTTAGTTCCACTGATTAACCTAACACCTTTTGAAAATACTTTAAACGGCTGAAAAGGTAAACACTTCCGTATTTTTATTTAACTCTTTTAGTTTCCTCACCTAGAAATGTGTGTTCAAATATTCACTGGATAACATTTTTAACCTAACACCTTTTGAAAATACTTTAAACAGCTGAAAAGGTAAACACTTCAGTATTTTTATTTAACTCTTTTAGTTTACTGTTAAACTTAAAAAATTTTTTGAAAAATCAGTAAAATCTCTATGAGGTAAGTATTGCAATATACGTCTAAATTAATTTACCAAAATAATAATATCTATGTTATTATGGAGTTTCCTCACCTAGAAATGTGTGTTCAAATATTCACTGGATAACATTTTGACAGATTTTGATATTGGTACTAGCTTTAATTTTTTTTTTCACCACACTATTGGTCACTCTTATTTAAAAGAAACATTGCAAATTAAATGTCTTGCTTAACTGCACAGAAAAGTTGATGCTAGACAGAGGTGCCACAGTGGAACGTGATGCTCTGTGAGGATGACACACGTGGAATAGGTCCAGATTCACATCCAGAGGCCAAAATGAGTACACTGGGCATGCACATACCCATGATGTGGGGCTGGCTGAAGCTAGGAGAGCATTGCAGTGTCAAGACCCTCATGGGGGTATTGTCTTTGTCTCTCTCATGAAAGAAATAAATAAACCTTAAATGCATAGAAAAGCAATATGCATATTTTACTTTGAGATCCACATACAAAGACAATTAGATGACAGAAAGAAATTTGCAAATCTAAAAACTTGCTGTCATCCAGATTTTAAGTGTTTGTATCCTCAAATCAAAGACACAAAATTAAGTCTCTTTAAAGAAAATTTTAGAAAATTAAACATATACCTCGAGTACCAATTACCAATAAGTGTCCATAAAATATCGTAGTTACTAAATGTTAAAAAATTGTTACATGCCTTTTATTGCTAAAATGCTCATGTGTAGCTATCATTGTAAATGATGGAGGGAAGAAAGGATGGAATGACAGACTAAGGCATGATACTTAACACCAAAAGAACTCCCCAGAGGAGTTTGTGGAAAGAGATACTGAATGTTCTCCATATACTATAAATTAAATAACATTGTTTCCATGAGTAATTTTAAAACCTATGAATTAGTTTGTTCCATACTCTTAAGAGAGACATTTAGTTTTAACTTAGAATTAAAGTAGATTCTCCTCATTCAGGAAACCCAGTTATGTTTCTATGAAGACTGGCTACTCCCATCAGTGATATCACAAAGGCCTCTGCTCATTGGGTAGATCTGGCATTTGCCTTAGTTGTAACAGTTCCACTATAAAAACAGGAGAACATCAGCACGTGCATATTACAGGCATAGAAAAGATCACAATGCTTAATTTACACAAGATGAAATATCCATGTTGATTTTTTTCTGTCTCGGGTATGTGTTTGTTCTTCATGTTTGGACTGGAGAAGGAATTCTTGACCCTTTTCTAAGGCAAGCTGTAGGCATTATTATTCTATTTAAATCTTATGCTGTAAGAATTAATGTTTATATATTTGTTCCTTTCTCCATTGGAGGCTCAGTAAAAATGATGGATTCTGTTGTCAAAATACATTAAAACTTTTTCCTCTTGTTCAGTCCCTTAGTTCATATGACATCTCCAAAATGTTAGGTATAAAATGCAGTGGAGGGGCCAGCAGGTGGCATGGTAGTTGTGGCACCAGAATTTCACATGGCTAACCATGGTTGGAGCTTTCTCACTTTTCCTCTCTCTCTCTGGTGAGCACACAAATTAAATTAGTGATAACAATAGTAAATAAAATTAAATAAATAATTCTTTTAAAAAATGCAGTGGAACTGCTAATGTGAACCTTCATAGTTGAATTTTTAAAAAAAGTCAGGCAGAAGTTGTTCAAAGTGACTTAAGTACCTACTGTGCCTCATTACTCTTTTAGTACTGGAAATGGGACATCTTCCTTAGGAAAGCAAACAACCACATATGGCTGCAAGACGGGATCACTCAGGACAGTCCTTGCACTTGTTACCAACAAAGTCCATATTTCAGTGCTTCAGTATGATTGGTCAGCTGTGGGTATTGATTAAACACACTTGTAAAGAGTCCCAAGTTGTCACTGGTCATTTCTATAAACAGCACACAGACAGCCTGAATGCAGTCCCCCTTGGGGTTGAATAGAAATGTGCAGTAGCTGCCATCTGCACAAATTGTGGGGACAGAATTTGACTCTGTTCCAAAGAGCCAAATGCATGGAGAGCCTGAGGGTACTTGATATTTGGAAAAGCTCCATTTGGAAGTGAAGTATTTTGGAAGGAAATTGGCTGACACAGTTTCCATTTGTTTATCCCTTTTTAGATCTTCGGCAGCAAAAATATGCACTGTGCCGTGGTTGCTATACACAAGGATGAAGGGAGCTTCCTGATTGCAGTTAATGCAGTAAATATGTACTGCTTATGACACTCTGTATAGTTCCTAGATGGTGTGCCCTGAGGAAGTAGCAAATACTCTTTATTAAAAAAGAAAAAAGGGAGGGGGCTAATGTGTAGGATTCCTTTTAAAAATGTGGTTGCAATTATTATTCCCTGCACATTGGTAGTCATGCAATTCAAGACACCTTCATTACAGGAATATCTACAGAAGACTTCTTGGTGCTGACCAGGTTCACAAGCTTTATGTGATGTGTGTGAATGGCTGTGAAGGCCAGGAGAGAGTTGTTCCCAGCTACTGGGCCACAGATACAAAAAGCATTTAGGGTTCCAGTGGTTTCAAAGACCGGCAACTGATGAGGAGAAGATGTGGATGTAGACACCTTAATCATGGAGTCTAAAATAGTGCAATTCTATCTCATCAAAATTTGAACACCTTAACTTCTGTAGAAACTTGTATTACAATAATAGTCTCCTTTTTCCAGTCATCCCTTTGTGGGGAAGTATTTCCGCTTTGACCTATGTCAGACAAAAACTGAACATTTACAGTGAAATAATATTTCAACACGGCAAACATCTACTTCTATAAATTCTTGTTTACTTTTTTCTTTTACTGAATAGTGTTACAGACTCAAAATCCCATTTCCATTCTTTATGCAAAGCAAAGCATCAATGATCTGTGTTGAACACGAGGTTACAGTCAGTTGAGGTAGAAGTTACAACAAAGAGATTCAGTACTGCCTATAGCTTTTAAAGACTGAGAGAGGTTACAGTCAGTTGAGGTAGAAGTTACAATAAAGAGATTCAGTACTCAGTACTGCCTATAGCTTTTAGAGACCGAGCAGTCAGGTCCTGTAGGGTGTTTAGGTCAGAAGTGCTGGGCAGAAGCACATGATCACCAGGGAGCCCAAAGAGCACCGAGTGCATCTAGCTGGCAGCCAGGACCCAGCAGGCAAGGGCTACATGGCTTGTATTACTATGCGTTTTAGATATCTTACATATTGGTACACTAAATATTATAGAAATTCTTTCAAAATTAAGATAATCTATTGCAAGGTGATTTCAATGATTTTTTAAAAAAATTATATCAGGTTGATTATAAAATTCATCTGAAAGAATAATTCAGACTAGTGCAGCAAATGTTGAAGAGACATAATAAAGGGGTATTTATCCTAAAAGGTAATAAAATGATTTATAGGAACCAGTGGATGGCCTGGTGGATAAGGGAGTTGGATCCCACATGGCATACGACACAATTTTAGCCTAGATACAGTAGCTAGAAAAACACACCAGACACATACAAAATTCTGAACAAAGAAGTGGAGGAGGGAATTGTGGCATGACCATGTCCCGCAGAGGGTGCCTTCTACCTCTCCCTCTTTCTTTCTCTGGCAACTGCATATACCCTTTGACAAATTATGAATAATAAATAAATAAATAAAATAACATGCTTCATATAAAGAAGCAGTAATTTGGGAAACAGCAGTTAGCATAATGGCTATGTCGCTGGACTCCCAAGTAGTCGACCGCAGTTCGCGTCCTGGACCCAGTGGCTTAAACTCACGCTGGGCGCGTGTGCGTGCATGCCCAAGATCCCAAGAGGAGAATGGAGGAGAAGGGATTGCGGCGTGACCATCCCCTCTGGGGGGGTGATTTCTTGCTTTCTGTCTCTCTCTGTCTTTCTGGCGAGCGCACGCACCCTATAGAGAAAACCTCTCCAAAAAAAAAAAAGGAAAAAGAAGCAGTAATTGATGTGATATGATACTATTGTAGGAAGAGACAGGACAAGAAGTAGAGCTATATAACTATAAATAATTTAGAATATAAAAAGGTGACATGAGAATTGTAGAGAAAGATGGGATAAAAATTAAATAGTAATAATAGAATGATCAGTTAATAATTACATAAAAATAATTTCCAGGGTGCTGAAAAGTGTTAATATTTCTTTAAAAACCTACAAAACATGCTTTTGGAAAAAACTTCCTAAGCGAACCTAACTAAATTTCAGAAACAACAAAAACAGGCACTAGATTTGATTGAGGGGAAAAAAGAACACTCAGAAACAAAATTTAATGAAAAAGTAAGGGAGAAATAACTGTTTTCATAATATCATATTATAAATAAAATTTTCCTGAAATCTAATAAGAGAAAGATGAAAAAGAAGAGTAAGTACATCATAAAGGAAATCTATACACAGTCAAAAAGTGGAGAAAAATCTTTGTATTATGATGAAGATTTAATAGTCGTACATTTAAAAATCTAGAAAGACAAGTGGATATATGAGAAAGAAGATACATAAATAGGTAAGAAACATAAAAATTTCAACCTCAGTAACAGTCAAAGCCTTGCAAATGAGCTGACACATATTTTAAGGTGTAATGATGTTTTCATGGACATCATAGTCACTCTCTTGCACTGTAGGTAAATTAATACAGCGTTCTGGAAGGAAATTTAGGAGTAGTCTTCAAAAGTCTTAAAAAGTGGCCACACTATTTGAGATGACAATTTTACATCAAGGGAAGTATCCAATGGAAATATCTATGGGAGAGTTTACAGATTTATTTATATGAAGGGACTTCTCAGTACAGTATAAAAGACCAAAAATTGGACACAGTTTGAATGTTGAATAATTCAAGATTCATTAAAAAACTATTACCTCCTTCAAAGTTATACTATGAAGAATATTTTTTGATACAGAAGGGTATTCATGTATTAGTCCTAAGTAGTATGGGTTTAAAAAACAAAATATAATTATGATACCATTTTTATGCAATTTTTTGAGAGACTTTCGCTATAGGGTGTCTGCACTCACCAGACAGACAGAGACATAGAGACAGAAAGCGAGAAATCACCCCCCAGGGGGGATGGTCACGCCGCAATCCCTTCTCCATTCTTCTCTCGGGATCTTGGGCATGCACGCACACGCGTCCAGCGTGAGTTTTAAGCCACCAGGTCTGGGACGCAAACTGCGGTCGACTACGTGGGAGTCTACGCTAACTGCTGGTTCCCCTATTCATAATTTTTTAAGAGAGAGAGAGATTTTTTTTTTTTTTTTAGAGAGAGATTTTTGCCATAGGCTATGTGTGCTCACTGGAGAGACAGAGAGAGACAGAAAGTGAGAAATCATCCCCCCCCACCCCCCCGGGGGGATGGCCATGTGTCAATCTCTTCTCCACTTTCTTTTCCGGATTTTGGGCACAAATGCACATGCGCCCAGTGTAACTTTGAAGCTGCCAGGTCCAGGTCCAGTACTCAAATCTCAGTTGGCCATGTGAGAGCTCAGCAATTTAACCACTACATCACCTGCTGGCCCCCAGAATAATTTTTTTGATACTTAGAAATACCTTCCTACTGAGAGTAAGTTAAGTTTTAAGTGTGTAAAAGAATGGAGGATAGCAATGGCATTCCTCTCAGAAACGAAAGCTGAATCTATAAACACCACTGATTCTAATGACTGTCTATAAAGGAGTTATCAAATAAGGTTTAGAAACTATATTTCAAAAGTTATTTAAAAACCTCAAAGCCTTTTTACTTGTTCATTTCAAAATTGTATAGTTATTTCCTCATAGAAATACGTCACTTTTTTAAGAAATGATTTTTGAGCACCTATTTTAGGTGCTGGCGCAAAAGCAACAAAGAAAACACAAGAGTCTGTGCTATTCAGATACATAGTGATAGACATAAAACAATTAAGCATATTAATGCACCAGAGGATGATAAGTACTATAAAGACAATAAAAAAGAAAGTGAAAAAATTGAGAACACAGCTTCATTGACTAGCCAATATTGATTGCTTTGATTGACCTAAAGAAAGGGAGTAGATCATGCTGAGTTCAAGGAGGATCCCTGGAAGCAGAGATGACAGTAAGGACAATGGTTCTAGTTATTGTGTGCTTGACAAGGTAGAAACAGCAAAAAGACCAAAGAAGTTGGCATAAGGAAAAGTAAGAACAAAAGACATAAAATTGGAGAGGTAATTGGGGCCAGAAACAAAGTGAGAAGAGAGTTGGCAAGGAGTTTCTTAAATTCAGAAACCTTACATCCAAATTCTATATGAAAGCAAAGAGCTGAACAAATTTTACACGTTGCTACTAGTCTCAAGGAAAGACAATTCACAGAGGCAATGACTACTAACAGGTGAACAAAACATATCTAAGGTCTATTGACATGTATGAAAACTATAGGAGGCAGTTAGTTTGGAACATAGAAAGTGTGCTGAGTTTTCTTTGAAATAAAAAATAATTCAAAAATAATTCACATGATAGGCATATTTTTAAATCAAATTTTATTTTTGAAAATATGTTAGAAAATGTCGGTGGGTATCCTCATGGGGTAGTCAAGCATGAAAAATGAATATTCTTTGGTTCACTTCTACGGTTAGCTTCCTTTCAAAAAATATGCAGATAGGGACTTGCAATGACTTGGTAAAGAGAACATGAGTAATTTGAAAGCATCTCTTGGACTCAGAAATGATCCAGATTATTTGGCAGTTTGACTTTTTCCAGTTTGCATTGCATTTGCATTTTAATACAGTGTCAATAGACAGGACTCTCTTCTTTGAACATTTCATTCCTTTCCTTTACAGAGTAGTCTGATCAGAGGATAAAATAACAAGTTAAAGTGAAGTCTCTGATGGAAATCATGCCAACCAATTGAAATAAATTTAAAAAGAAATCCTACTTCAAGATATGTCTGTAATAAAGCAAAATGATATACTTCTGCTGTTTCAGAAAAGATGAATTACTATGAAAGATGCCTAAACAAGAGAAAATCTTCAGAATGTTGGCATCCAAAAAAACTAAGCTTAAGCAAGGAGGGAAAAGGTCATTATACATTGTGTCATCAGTAAAGTCATGATGTATTTTTCCATGTTTTTCTATGCAAAGACAGTCATGACTTTTCTGACGACCCAATAGATGCACTATATCTTTTGAACTACAGATACCTTAAGGCTATTGCATATTTATTTGTTCAATTGTAAAATGTTGTGTGTATGCATTCTGTGTCAGGGATCAAATAAGGTGCAAGAATAACTCAATTTATCGAGCAAGTATAAGTGAACTAACAATGTCATAAACACGATGACATAATTACATCCACTAAGGTAGCAGAACCACTGTAGGAACACAGAAAAGATAGACTATGAAATTCGGGAATGTTTCTTGAAAGAAATGCTGTTTGGAATATCCTGATATTCAGTATTTGAAGGATAATGTAGTAGGAATATCTTTAGGAGAGGTCAAAGACCCCACTTGCTGGTATGAACTCTGTACCTAATATGTGTATACAGGAAAGAGAAAGGAAGAGCAGATGCTATGAAAAAGAAGAATGACACAAGGTAGGTGGAAAAGACTTAGCCCCAAGGAATGCGAGCGTTGCCTTTGGACCTTCTGTACCTCAGGGAGCTGCTTGTCCTGGGTTCCCTAGATCCAACAGAGGCAGTGCTGGTACCTTATTTTATTTTCGGGGGGGAGAGGGTTATTGCTATAGGGCATGTACGCTTGCCAGAGAGACAGAGAGACAGAGAGATAGAAAGCCAGACTGCTGGTAACTTTAATATCCTTTCTTGAACATTTTCCAGTGTCTACAGAATTGCCCAACTCTTCCCTAATAATTTCTGAAAGCAGAGTAATCTATTGTTTTGAATTTTCTTTTCTTTCTCTTTCTTTCTTATTTATTTATTTTATTGTAATTTTTGCTATAGGGCACTTATACTAGCTGGAGACATAGACAAAAGGGGGAGAGAGAACAGGGAAGTGAGAGATATTTTCTCAGGAATGATGGCCACACTGCAATCCTTTCTCTCCCATTTTCCTCTCAGGATTTTTGGCACTCACACACAAAGGCCCGGCATGTTTTTCAAGCTGCTAGTCTGCAACTCAAACTGCTCGAATGGCCATATGGGATTCAGTCGCCCTAAGGACTACACCACTAGCTGGCCCTCCATTGACTTTTTTCAATGGAAGGTCCCAAAATCTCTTGCAACACAATAATTCAGGGGCCTTAATAATAATATAAAACATTGGGGTTTATCTTATGGCTGCTGAATCAGAATATCTGGGGCTGGAGTCAATAGATCAGTATTATGACAACTTTTCTAGATAGTTCTTTTGTATCACCTCACCTGGTCCACTCTTTTCAGCCTCCTTGACATCCAAAGAGATACCTACACTTACACCCCCAGAAAAAAACACTGTGGGTACTAAATTTCCAAGTGAGTGTGTTTTCCACTTCATTGTGTTATCTAGTCCAAATTATTTGTGTTTAAATTGAAACTTATTTTGTGTTTTAAGAAATAATGTGGGGAAATTCTTATGTTAAATTACTAAAAAGTGAAGTAGAAGGACCAGCAGTTGGTGTAAAGGTTACATTGTTTGACTCTCATGTAGTCGACCATGGTTCGTGTCCTGAACCCGGTGGCCTAATACTCATGCTGGGTGCATGTGCAGATGTACCCAAGAGCCTGAGAGGAAAATGGAGGAGAAGGTATTGTGGCATGGTCATTCCCCCTAGGGAGTAATTTCTTCTTTTAGGTCTCTCTGTCTCTCTGGCAAGCACTCACACTCTATAGCAAAAATATCTCTTAAAAAAAGTGAAGTAGAATTTAAGTTGTACTGGAATTTATCCTGTACTAGTTTTATCTTATTAGTGAATAAAAATATTGCTGTAAAAATGCATGAAAGGAAATATAATCAAAATGTAGCTATTTGTACCTTCATGGTGTGAGATTATGATGGATTTTAATCATTTTCTTTTCCCAATAGTTTGCATCTTCTAAAATAAGTGTATTATTTTATAATTAAAGTAACACAGTATCTTCATTTAAATAGGATACAATTAAAATATAAATGCCTAAAGCTATAAATGACCACAGAGAACTTTCAAAATCTCTGATAAAGTGTATTTTCAAGCATACATAATCATCTTTGTTGGCTTTTGCCTCCCAGATGGCATAGATATGTGCGCATTTGCTGACCTCATTTGATATGTGAAAGTGTCCTTCAATCACCAAATTTTGTCCTGTGTGTTCTGGAAAAATAAAGGCATCAGGAACTCTGACCCAGAGCCATGAAGGATTTGGAAGATTGCAATATGGGAAATGGATGGAATTCATAGGGGGATTCATGTGTGTTCACACATAAAACTCTGCATTTTCATTGTAACTAATTTTAAAGGTGCACTTTAAATTATTGATTCAGCATTTAGAAGTTGATGAAGATAAAAACGAATTTGGATTTTCTTCACAAATAGAAATAAAGCCAACATTTTTAAAGATTTTGTTTTGTTTTTGATGACTTTAAATCAAATAATGAGTTTTTAATCTAATTTTCAATTTTATGTATTATTCTACTATTATAAATAATTCAGAAA
>NW_006159969.1:193347-202572 GCF_000334495.1 Tupaia belangeri chinensis | reverse complement strand
ATACACACACACACACATATATACAGTCTCTATATGTATGTGTGTGTGTGTGTGTGTGTGTATTATGGTATATTTTCTGACCATCTACATAGGGGGCTGTGCTCATAGATTAAATATAATACTAGATTCTCATAATTTTTTATAATAGTATAACTATGTATTTTTTCATGTCACTAAATAGACTTTAGAAACATCATTGAACCAAAATATTCCTCACAATAAAATCATCCCAATATTTATTTATTGTCTTCAGATTATGAATCTGCTTCAAATCACCTAAACTATGCTTTTGGTTTCATGACAGATTTAAATATTCAAAAGTTTCTGCTTGTTATTTCTTCAATTTTCCCCCTTTCTATTCTCATTGTCACACCCAGAGAAAGCAATGATAAATGGAAACACATGTTTAAGTAAAAAACTTCCTTTCAGTCTCATAAAGATATCCACTTTATGGATGGTGATTTATATGAACAACTTTATTACTAAATAATCAATAATACTAACTTTTTTTTTTTGAGAAGTTTTTGCTACAGGGCGCGTGCGCTCGTCAGACAGACAGAGAAAGACAGACAGAAAGCGAGAAATCACCCCCCAGGGGGGATGGCCATGCCGCAATCCCTTCTCCTCCATTCTCCTCTTGGGATCTTAGGCATGCACGCACACACGCCCGGCATGAGTTTAAGTCACAGGGTCCGGGACTTGAACCACGGTTGACTACGTGGGAGTCCAGTGACATAGCCATTACGCTAACTGCTGGTCCCCTAACTTCTTAAATAGAGAACCTAACTGTGATAGCAAATGATTTCAACTCAATTTTTGTGAAAGTATCAATTTGAATTCTCTTTTGACTCCCCTATCCCACCTTAGAAGATTTGGTTCCTGGGATCAGCAGATGACATAATATTGCTGGACTCCCATGTAGTAAACTATGGTTTCAATTCCAGGACTGATACCTTAAAACTCAGGCTGGGTATGTGTGCATCTGTGCCCAAATTCCTGAGAAGAGGATGGAGGAGAAGGGATTACCCCTTGGGGGTGATTTCTTGTTTTCTATCTCTTGGTGAGCCTACGCATCCCATGGCAAAAATCTCTCCCCCTCAAAAAAAAAAAAAAATCTCTCTTAAAAGAAAAAAGATGTGGTTACTTCAGGTCCAAAGCAAACAAAAAAAGATAGGCATCTAAGGACCAGTACATGGCAGGGTGGTTAAAGCCTGCACTCCTACATGACTGACAATAGTTCGAGTCTGGAACTTGGTGGCTTGAAAATCACACTGAGAACAAGTGCATACATACCCAAAATCCTAGGAAGAGAATGGAGAAGAAAGGATCATGCATGACCATCCCCACCCCCGCCCCCAGAGGGTGATTTCTCATTTTCCCTCTCACTATCTCTCTCCATCTCTCTGGTGAACACTCATGCCTTATGGCAAAAACCTTAGAAAGAAAAAAAGAAAGAAAGAAGAAAGAAAGAAAGAAAGAAAGAAAGAAAGAAAGAAAGAAAGAAAGAAAGAAAGAAAGAAAGAGAGAAAGAAAGAAAAATATCTCTTGTGAATAGAGAATCTTAGGAAACTTTTATTGACCTGAGCATGAAAATATATCCAGGTGGGACAGAAGAGGAAGCAAGGTGGCTGACTGGAAGCAAGGTGGCTGACTAGAGACACCAAGTTCAACTCCTCTCTAAGGAGGACAACAAACAAAACAAAAAAACTTAAATAGATGCACATCATATAGATGAGTAAAGATAAGCACCAGAATTCAGCAAGGAAGTAAGTAGAAATTGCAGGCACAGAGATTTAGGATGGAGGCTTAGAGAAGGAGATAAAGTAGTAGGCAGGCTAGGAGTGACTGGATCCCAGGGTAGCTTCTCACTGTGGGGAAGAAGAAAGCAAAATATTATCAGCAAATATCATCATAAATATCATCATCAGATTTTCCCCATTTCTACCTTGGGTGCCTGCAGGCCCAGCATAGGAGAGCCACAAAGTCATCATAGATCCCAAACCCACTTTAGGGAGTTTCCCTAAATTTTTCTAGGGATACCAACAAAGAAAAGAAATACACTGGATCCACCATTACCACCATCCCTTTTGAAACACAAGCATTGACACCCAGTACCATTTTGAGAGCAGAACCATGGCTAAATGCCATCCTGACCTGGGGAACAGTAGATGCTATACCCCTATATCTTTGAGATCCCATGTCACTCCAACTCCCACAAACAAAAGGCAGCATATTCAGGCCAGGTGCTGAGCTCAGTAATCCAGCAGTGGTCCAAACACCTGATCCTCACAGCATACTATACTGTAGGGGTTAAGGGGTGTACTATAGTGGGGAGAATGCCAACTGAGAGCCAGAAAATTGATGCAGGTGACCACAGAGTTTGAGGTCACTTGATCTCCCACTCTGGTCAAAAACTGAGTACTGTAGACACCTATTTCTCCAAAGTCTGAGGCTTCTGGCCTTCCCTTCCAAGAGACTTTCTAGATATCTCCTAGAAACTGAGGAGTCTCTCCTACCATGGAAATGAAGAGTCTGTGCACCCTGGCCCTCACCGGCTCATGTCAGTGGCCCTATCCATTCCCTCATTGTGGTTTCCACATGCTGTGCATTTACCTAGAACCAGGAGACCAGAAGGTGTACAGACTCATACTCACAGACCCACCACCTCAACTGGTGCAGCCCCCACATACCTCACATAACCCACCTGGACCTGAGGGCACTGCCTCTTTATAGTCATTAGCTCCATCAATCTACCTCAACTGAAAGGGCCTCTACACACCCACATACTCTATCTAAGGTTTGAGAATATGGGCTGCCCCTTCACATGCCTCCCACAGCCATTGACATGGGTGATCCTAAACCCTTTAATAGTAGAGTCCCCACATGCCATGCTTGCTCAACCAGTATTTATAAACACTGGCCTGGGTGTCCCTGCTGCTATCATGAGTGACTACCCTCTAGATCAGCAAGAACTTTAGGGACTGGGTAATTCTCACACAGAGAATGAGGTCACCAGTTAATATGCTTCAGCTGTCTGAGACCTCACTCCATCAACTAATAAAATCTTCATGCCCTCCACCCCGCAAACCCCATTCACACATCGGACAAGGTGTTAATAACCAGAAGATATAGGTCAGGCCTATGTAGGTCCAGGTTTGTTGTAGAAAACTTTCTGCATATGCTGAGGATATGCGCGTCATGACCTTGGGCTGAATGAAGCTGAGAGTAGATTATAGCATCACAGCCCTGTTGAGGATGCTATCTTCCTGGCTCTATTTCTCTTACTAAATAAATACATAAATTTCAAAAACTGAAGGCATTTTGCTACCTGACTACAAAATATATTACAAATACACTACAAAACTGTCTGGTTTTACTGGCATAGAATATTTTACTGGCTTGGGGACCAATGATACAAAATTGAGAATCTAGGAAAAATCCACATACTTCCAAGTGATTTTTGACAAAGCCCTGAGAATATTTACTGGGGAAAATAGTCTCTTCAATAAGTATTGCTGAGAAAAATTGAATATACATATGCAGAAGAATGAAAATAAACTTATATCTCTTACCGTATACAAAAATAAACCCAATTAAAGACTTAAACCTAAAATCTGAAACCATAAAAGTACTAGAAGAAAACACAGGTGAAATTCTTCAGAACATTGGCCTGGGCAAACAGCTCTGGGACTAGATCTCAAAAGTATATGCAGAAAAGAAAATATAGAGGAAATATAAACTAAATATCTTCTACACAAGAAAGGAAGCAATGATCAGTGTGAAAAGACAACCTGTAGAATAGGAGAAAATATTTACAAGTTATACATTTGACAAGGCATTAATAATAACCAGAATGTACAGAGAACTCAAATAACTCACCAGGAAAAAAACAAATTATTTCATTAAATATGGGCAACTGATCTGAACAGACAGTTCTCAAAGGGACATATAAATGACCAATATATATGTAAAAAAAAATGACCAACAATTAATCAATCACTATCAGGTAAATATAACTCAAAACCACAATGAAATCTCATCTCACTCTGATTAAAATAGCTATGACAAATAAATAACTAGGAAAAAGCAAAAACTAACAAGTGCTAGCAAGGATAAAAAGGGAAACTTCTGGGGACCAGCAGTTAGCGTAATGGCTATGTCACTGGACTTCCATGTAGTTGACCACGGTTCAAGTCCCGGACACGGCGGCTTAAATTCACGCTGGGTGCATGTGTGTGCATGCCCAAGATCCTGAGAGGAGAATGTAGGAGAAGGGATTGCAGCATGGTCATCTCTCCTGGGGGGTGATTTCTCGCTTTCTGTCTCTCTGTCTCTCTCTTTGTCTTTTTGGCGAGTGCACGCACCCTGTAACAAAAACCTCTAAAAAAAAGGGAAACTTCTGTACAAATTTACCCATAAGTGGAGAGTGATAAGGTGGGTTCCAGAGGTTGAGGAAGGGGAGAGGATGAGGAAGATGGGGAGAACTTGGTTAAGAGATACAAGAATGCAAACAGAAACAGATAAGTAGAATAAATTCTAGTGTACTATAGCACAATAGAGTAACTAGTTGGTGACAATTCAGTGTATATTTCTAAATAGCTAAAAAGAAAATTTCAAATGTTCATAACACAAAGTAATGATAAATGTTTTGATGGTGTATATGTTTGTTTCTCAGATTCATTACACATTGTATTAATTGATTTTAAAAATTACATTGTATACCATAAATATGTACAACTTATATTTTAATTAAAATTATAATTAAATAAAACCTTAATGTTAGTCATATAAATTCAACAAATTTTTATGCAGTGAAAAAAATCTTTCCAGGTGGATATGAATCTCTAAGTATCTGGGTATTGATATGTCAACTGAAGATTTTCTGTTTCTTTCTCAATAAATCAGATGGCATCCTAAAGCTAGATAAATCTTAAACTTGGAAAAATAGAAAGGCAAAATATTCCAAGATAAATGATACAGCAGGTAACAGCTGGTAATACGTAAGAAAACACTGGCAAATAGACAGCTATATTAGTGCCTAATCCTAAAGACCAGAAATAATAACCCTAGTGAATTTCAGTCTAGTTTCTCCACTCTTCCAATAGCGAGGCTATTATAATTCTTCTGCTTACAGTTAAACTCCTTGCAAACAAACAAAACAAACAAACAAGCAAAACAAAACAAAAAACTCCCCATGCAGTTTTTATATTATAATTTCTTTTTCTTTCCTATAGTGATACATAATATTTATATCAATCACCAAAGTAGTTCATTTGGAGCTATACAAAAGATAAAACTAATTCACAGATAAGAGTACAGAGTGCCTTTTTTTCTTACTGAGTTATTTACATCATGTTGATATCTTGAATTCAGTTATAGTCACAGCACATTAAACCATGGAAATTAACACACACTACAAATCAGAACCCTCAACACCAGTTCCCAGCTGGCTTGGCTGACCAAACCACCACTGTTTGTAGAGCTCCATGCATGATTAAAGCACAAGCATAGTCTGATAATCATGCACTTGGTGGCCTTGCTCTGGACACAGATGTCTTTAATTGGCTCCCACTAGTAGTATGATTTAGAGTCTAGACACAGCCACATGGCAGCTTCCAAAGAAAAAAAAGAGTCAAATTTCAAAATGATTCAACATATTATACAATATCCTCTTCCTCTCTTAATTCAGAGAAGGAAGAATAAAAAGATGGAGAAGAATAAAGAGGAAAAGGAAGTGGAGGAAGACGTGGATCAGAAAAGAAGAAAACAGCGGGAATAAAAGAAGGGTAAAAAAAGAGCTTGCCAATAATTCTGCTCTTTCTACAGTGACCAGAATTCATGGTCATTATTCATCCTTTGTTTCAGAAGCACTTTTACTGTGAATTTTATTTCTCCTTTTCTTCATTTTTATACCAGTATTAGTGTACCCTGCAACATGTGTTATTATTAGTACAAGGGTATTCTGCAGCACGCTTTGCTTCTGCATCTCAAAATCCAAGACTGTCTACTCCTGTGAGGCCCCTAAACTCAATTAATGAGTCACAATAAAACATTCTATTACCAAGACCCAAGGGACAGAAGTAAGGGATTTTCAGATGCAAAAGAACCAGCTGCAGACAAAACAAGATTACACAAGAGACTGAACTTGAATCATTGCTTTTGGAGAGAGCCAAGAGCTTAGGTTAGACTCATTAAGAAGTTGTCTTTCAGGACTTTAAATTTCTTGTTAAACTGCTAACTTGACTTTAATGTCTCAAAGATCCTTAGGTATAGTTTATTTTACTTTACTACTAGTCAGATACTGATATCCTTTGAAATATACTCTACTGAAATATTCTGAATATCACAATCATAGTCAAATGAAATATCAAAATTTCTCTCAGGCAGTTCAGATTAGGTGGTTTCATAAATTATATCAATGGTGTAGCACATACTCTATAGGCTCAAGATATAGGATGCTTTCTCCAAATCCATGAATATTTTGTTGTATTGTGGGCATCCTCATGAATCAGAACAAAAAGGTGAAGTTAAAATATAGGTACTTAATTTGCAGTTTGCATTATATTTTAGGTGCATTTCTGCTTTGACATTATATTCAGACAAGTTGCAATGAGTAAATCTCAGGCATCCTTGGTAGCTTCACAGATAATTTTCTAATAAATGTAGAATAATAAAAACACATAAAATGTAAGTCTACAGTCAGGCATGGATTGGGTCTATTTTATTTAATATATCCTTAGTATGGGACAGTGCTTGGGTTGAGTAGGTGCTAAATAAATATCTGTTGACTAAATGACTCAATAAACGAATAGAAATTTCAGATTGTTAATTTTTATTATTTCTCTATCAGTATTGTTGTATTTGACTGACCCTAATATGACTGCATCTTCCATTTTTTGTTTTTAACAGTAACCATACATTTCAGCCACAAAGAAGCAATAGAACTCTACCGTCACAATTCATGATTTAAAATTCTACAAATTGCAACCTCTTCATAAAACCCTCTTTTCATCTAAATTAAGTTCATCATGTCAGAAAATTCCATAGGAAACGTAGCCAACTAAAATTTTGTCAAGAAACCTATTGATGCTTGCAATCTTGTTCATAAAATTTTTTATTTTTGTTATTTAGTTCTGCCACTGTGTTTTTCTTTCTGTTAACAATAGCACAGCCAATCAAAAGCAGAAATAAAAACAAACTGGTTTTGCTTTAAAGGAAAAGACCCACACTGGCTAACTAAACCTAAACTCATTTGAGATTTTCAGCAATCTCAAGCAGTTGCAAATGCACATAGACACAAAGGAACTATCATTTCTTAAGGTACTTTCTGACAAACAGAAGAAATGTCTTATCTTAGAAGTCTATTAGGAAATATTTGTGGTTCAAACCAGTTAATGAAGTCTTTAGAAACATACATATTTGAGAAGGAGAATCAATTTAATTACCATCCTTAATCAAAGTATTAATTGTACAGTTAATTAATGCTTATTAATTGAGTACACTTCCTATTATATTACATGTAGAGGTAATTTTTTCCAAAAATGAAACCTGTCTATAGATGTTTAAAATGCAGGTATGTTTTAAAAAAATAATCTATAGTGGTAATTTGCAGAAAGGTAAAAATGTGTGAAATAGATCTTTCTGTTTTGAAAATTAAATTCTAAACTGCTTCCAGATCAAAAAGTTAAAACCTTTTCTTATTTGAAAATAAGGAAAAATAATTTAGAAAAATTCTTGAGCTTCCATTACTATGGTATAAAAATTTATAATGTAAGATAATAATTTTTCTTAAATCCCTTACATTAATTACTTAAATTGGTGTGTTCGTAATCTGTGTATTAGTTTCTCATGGAATCCTTTTAAGAGTAGAGCTCTTAAAGAAGAGCTGATCTGTGGAGTCAGAAATTTTGTAGGTGGAGCCAAGGTATCTGTTTTTTTAAAAAATATTTTCTCCAGTGAGTCAAATTCACACCAAGTTGGAGAATAAAATATTGTAGATACCAAAGTGTGTTCTGCCATCACACCCTGTCCCCACACTCATTTTTCCATATACCCCAGGAAACAAATCTATGTAAGAATTAATCCAGTCATCAAATTTGAAGAGTTTAGGCTGGTCTAACTTAACCTGTAGTAAACAAAGTATATACAAAATTAGGAGTCCTAATGGACAGTACGAAGACATGATCTTTTATGACCCAAAGTGATTGCAAGCAAAAGTGTGTGGCTTCTGATCAAAGAGTATGTAATATTATAGATAAAACAAGCAATAATATTTTAAATATGAATCCAAATTACAAGGTTTAATTTTCCCAATTGCCAGTTTTAATTTGTGATCTGTGGCTTTTCAAGCAGCAACTCTTTTATAGTGTCCTTCACTGTGAAAAGATTCAGAGATTTACTAATGATAAGTAAGTCCTTTGAGCCTCAATGGGCTTCTAGCCATGAAACGTAGAACTCTGAATAGCCTGGATTTCCCCCAGGAATTACAGGCTTGTTGGGGAACAGGAGTCAAGAAAAGGTTGTAAAACAGGAAGGAAAACCAGTACAATAGGTGTTCTTGAGTTGGTCACTGCTGTGGGCACACAGACTGGATTCTGCTAGAATCTTCTAAGAAGCAATGTATGAAGCACTTCAAAATTGCTCTTGGAAAGACAAAAAAGAAAAGCATTCATGCACCAGCTCCCATCTTGCATTAGTCAGGGATTGTCCTACCAGGTGTTTATCCCCTGGCACTCCAACATGCCCATGTGTGAGTGCCATCTGTTGCCGACAAGCATCCCACACCGTAGTGTCAGAGAAGACTTGGAGCACAAAACAAAAGATAAACAGATAGGCAGAAATGTGGTGCTCTCATTTACATTTATATGGAGCTTGTCTCTACAACAGTAGCTAAATTAAAAGGTGTGGCTAGGTAAAGATTACAGAAACAAAACACAAAAGTTGTACAATACAGTCATTCTTGTATAACGAAGCTGATGTTCTGCAATAGTCTGCAATTTGGAAGTGTGAGAACCATCTCCCACCCCAAGACAACATACTCTTATTTATGTATTAAAATATTCAGAGCTGGTCCAAGTGGTGGTGCAGTGGTAATTCAACTGGACCAATATGAGAGAGGCTGTGGATTCATGTCCGGAGACCTCCTTTTTCATGCCAGCACATGTGTGCATGACCATTATCTGAGATGGTGGATCAGAGCATAAAGATCATGTTGTTGGGGGAAAG
>NW_006159969.1:184291-193219 GCF_000334495.1 Tupaia belangeri chinensis | reverse complement strand
AAAGAGTGGTTTGCAATTTCTCTTTCTTTGGTTCTCTCTAATGAAATAAATAATATTTAAAAAAAATTGAGTTCTCTAAGTTTCCAAAATTATTGTGATGTTATATTCCTTACAGATTATTACACTGGAAATATCTGTGTAATGTCAACTGCCTGTTCCATATATTTTCAATTTCATATCCCCATCTAAGCCTTTCCTTTACTTTTCCTAGTGTGCATTGCCTTGTATTTCACCTGTAACAATTAGAAGCGAATTAACTCCCAAATATATGACACAAGAAAACAAATAAAGCATGGAAATTATGGTGGGGATGCCTCAAGATCATTCTAGGTAAGTGTCTCCTCTATAACTAGTACTATTAACACTCATAGGAACAAGAGGACTACATGGTGCTCTCACATCAGGCCCTGTGTGCGTTCTTAGGGGTATACAAATACAGTGGAGAGGTGCTTACATCATCTGAAGATTCAAAGTCAATGGACCTTGGGAAGAATCTGTCACAACACATTTTTTGAATTTCCTATTATCTGCCAAGTTTCTGGAGACAGGCCTTGCTCTTCATCCCAGTTCTCAAACCTATTTCTAAAAGATGATTCTATGTTGCCTGACTCACCATCATCACCCTTATGCAGTTTGAAACATTTCAAATGTCAAGTTCCCATTCCATTCCGAAGACCAACTTTCTCTTTAAATTTGCCTTCATGTCTAATTCCACTGTTTGGATACTGTCTCTGGTTGAAGACCACAGTTCTGTGGTCATTGACTTTGTCTGAATGTTCTCTATGATCCTGTTACCTATACAAATCCTCTTTACCTTAGCTTGGTTTCCCCTTTATTCTGAAAAAGACATAAGTCCAGGATCTGGAAACAAGTAGCTTTATCCTTTGCTGGGAGATTAATTGTTACAGAAAATTAATCCTTTCAGTAAAGGATTCCTGTTGTGAGAAAGGATTCACTATTTCATAAAAATGGAATTATTAGATTCACTGTGTCTCTTAAATTTCTAAGGTTTATTTTATTTATTTATTTTTTCTGTAAGCCAGAGAGACAGAGGGAGAGATAGAGAGAGACAACACTCCCAACAGGGTCTTGACACTGTAATCTTTATTACCTAGCCTCAGCCACCCAAGACCATAGGCACACATGTGCCCAGCATACTTAGGGAAATGTTCAAATGGGAACCTGGAAAATTCCCATGTGGGTCAACTTCAGAGTTTCTTGTTTTAATACTATGCCACTGCCAGAACTTACTTGTGCTTTTAAAGTCTTACTTACTATAATGTGGGAACTCATCAACTTGAGTTTGATCTTAAACAATACAAAGGCAGAAAGGAATTATTCATTCCATAATCCTCCCTCTTTTTTTTTTTGCAGTTTACATTGACATCCCACCTTTAATCCCACTGTGTAATCATATTAATTATAACTCAATTTCTATATGAATTTGCAGAAAGTCATACTTAGACAGGCATAAAGAAAAAGAGGAGTATTTCAGCTCATGTAACTGAACAATTAAGAGTATATTTAATTTCAGGTATAGTTTTATCCCATGTTTAATAATAAGCAAATAGACATTTCTATTTCCATTCCCTTGCTCTTCTTCCATGGTGTTAAGTACATTTTCTACAGACCTATAACCAGTGATTATAAGATGACTGGAGCAGTTTCAGTCCCTTAATATTCTTGTCTAATGAAGGAAAATGATTGAGAATATTTCTGAGGAGTCACGATGAATTTTTTTAACTTCATTGAGTCTAATTGCCTTATTCACTTAAACAGTACTGCTATGGATTAAATTGTGTGCCCCCAATATTTGTATGTTAACCTTCTAACCCCAGTACCTGTGAATGTGACCTTAGAGCATATTTTTACTATCATTAGTTAAGATGAGGTCACATGGAAATACACAGTCTCTAATACAATATGACTGTTTTTCATATACAAAGGCGGGCATTTGGAAAAAAGGCATCTAGGGAGTGCCACATGTAAAGATGAAGGCAGATATTGGCGTGATGCAGAAGGACCCAAGGAAAACCAGAGATTGCTAGTATAAGAGAAGTATGAACAGATCCTTTTTCACAATCCCAGAAGGAACTGGCCCTGCCAACCCCTTGATTTTGGAAATATAAAACTGTAATCAATGCATTTATATTTCTTAGTCCACACAGTTTGTGGTCATTATTAGTGCAATAGCAGGAAACTAATAACATGGGCCTATCACTACGGTGAGGTGAAGGCAATGCATTGGTCAGGCTTGTGTCCTGTGCAGCACACCAGAGATGGCACTGGGACAGGCTGAGAGAAGGGGTGATTCTCAGAGAGCAAGACTTGGGGGTTGCTTGGGAGTTGGGTAGAATAAACTTCAGCGCTCAACTATATATATAGTCCCTTAACTTCTCTCAATTTTAGGGACATCATGGTTCACCTTACTTATCCACATGGTAAATGTGTCTTCTTTGAATCCTTCAACTACACCTCATATTTCCTCTTCTGCACAAAGCTGTTAAAAACACTGGAAAAGATCACAATTTCCTTACTCGATTAAAGGTGCTACTGTAAGATCCCTAGTAAATAATCACAATATCTCAATAATCAGAGTACTTGATCAAAATGTTCTCACTATTCATAACATATAAGAGAAGTTTTTCTTTCCTTTTTTTTTCCTTTAAAATTTTTGCTATACTGCATATGGTCGCTGGAGAGGCAGAGACAGAAAGCAAGGAATCATGCCTCAAATGGGATAGACATGCCATAATCCCTTCTTCTCTGTTCTCCTCTCAGGATTTTGGGCACATGCTCACCTGCACCCAGTGTGAGTTTTTTAATCTGCTGGGTTCAGGACTCGAACTGCAGTCCACTACATGGGAGTATAGCAATGTAACCATTACACCATCTGCTGGCTCCAAGAGAAACTTTTCTATATTAATGTAACAAAATATAACAAAGTAGTAGGTTGGACATATGTAGAAGTTCTACAAAAGCCATACTTTCTAATGAGTGTGTGAGTGTGAAAAAAAAAAAAAATACCAGAAAGGAAAGTAGTTTTCAGGTTGAGACAAATTCTGTGTAGGACTAATAGATTTGAAGGATGGAATAGTGCTTTAGCGGAGGGTTGAAGACACTGCCGGTATGATTAATGTATATGTTGGGATAATAAAAGTTGAGCCATTGGTATATATATTCATGAAATGGGTCATTAACATTCTGTTTGTTTTATATTTAACTCTGTAGGGTCTACTAATTTACAATTAAATTAAAAAATCCACTAGGACTAATGAGCTAATAATTGCAAAGAACTGTGAGCATGGATAAAAGGCACCAAGGGAGGACAAACTTCTATTTGTGAAAATCGAAACATCTGAGACTTTAATTACGTCCCTCGCTAGAACTGACTCGTAATCAGTTATGGGGACTAACTCATTAATGCTTTACTATGGAATTCCTAAACAACACGCTGAAAGCCATTTCACTTATCAAAATTTGAATATACTAGAGAGCAGGAATTTTCTGATAATTCTGTCTCAATACAGCAGGTTCCCTTTTTTCATTGAAATTCAAAGGATGCTAATTAGCCCTATAGTATTACAGACCTTCCAACTCTTCAGGATTTTCATTTCAGTTTTCAAATCCAGTTATAGGCGTATGATTGAAAGATGATTTTCCAGAGCAGGAGATAAAGAATATATATGATTTTTTTTATGTCTCTGTGTGAAGTTAATTTATGGCCTAGGCTCAATGAAATGGAAACTTAGACACTTGGTTTTTGATGCTAGAGCCCGGGCTTGCCCAACTAAGCACTGAAGGATGTGGCAAAGTTTCTATGAATCTGGTATTTGCCAATCAAATGTTCTGGAAAATGTAGAAATGCATATATACACGTAGTATACATAGGCATACATATACATATATATGTACGTATACGTGTGTGTAGAAGTTATTGCTAATTTGAAAAATTCCAAACCTGCAGAAAAACAAAAAGAATAATACAATGCATGACAGTACAAAAAGTATCATTATTTCATTCACTTTCATTCTAGTTAGCACATATATTTTAAACTATTTTTATAATACTTTGAATCTAATATTTATGTTGACCCAGAAAAATGTTAGTCTTCTTCAAACAGTGGAAAATTAAATGATGCTATTTTCAACTTACTAATATGTAAGTCTAATACAATGATCATGTATTGCTTATTCTATGGTCCAAATGTTCACCAAAAATCAATTTTGAAATTTCATGTAATAGTATTAAGAGGTGGAGATTGTATTAAGTGATTAAGTTCTAAGTGCAGAGGCCTTATGGATGGGATTAGTGTCTTATAAAAAGGCTTTTAGGGGTAAGCCCTTTCCTTCTAACCCTTTCACCACTTCAGGATGCAGGTTCTTCTCTTCCAGAGGATGCAGCAACAAGGGGCCATCTGGAAGGAGAGAGCAGCAAATCCGTCAGTGTCTTGATCTGGAATTTCCCAGGCTCCAAAACTATTAGGAATAAAATTTGCTTGCTCACAAATTATCTAGTCTCAGGTATGTTGTTATAGCAGCCTAAATGAACTAAGACACCTAGATAAATTGTAAAAAAGACAGCAAAGAATCCTAGAAAACCATTTTGTTGTTGTTGTTGTTGATTTGTTATAGGGTGTGTGTGCTTGCTAGAGAGAAGCAAAGAACTAGACAGAAGGAAAATGAGAAGTTATCCGCCAGGGGGGATGGCCATGCCACAGTCTCTTCTCTTCCATTCATCTCTTGAGATTTGGGGCACACATGCACATGCACATGCACCTGGTGTGTTTTCCAAGCTGCCAGGTCTGGGACTCATTGCACACTCAGACACATGAGATCGAGTTACCTTAACCTTCTTACCACCTGCTGGACTGAAAACCATTTTTACAGGGTTGTTTGGAAACAATTTCACTAGGGAGATACCCAAGACTTTATAAACTTCACAGTATGCATTTCAATCTATGTGTAAAGTTCATATTTATGACTATGAGGTATAAATACCTAAGAAATGGCAAGACAGACTTTTTGTGTGTGTGTAGCAGGCATTTGAGAGGTACAAAGCTCAAGGCTTATATCTTTGCCTCAAAAAGTCAAAAAATACTCAGATTGCTCCTATATTTTTCTCTGTCATCTTTTTCATGTATTCAGATTCACATGGTCTTAAATTATGTTCTTTCTCATTCTAGTGAGGAAGATGATTTTATCTGCCAATCATTAGTCTATTTAAAAGAGGTTTTTTGTTTGCTTGCTTACTTGCTTCCTTTCTATCTTTCCTTCCTCCTTTCTTTTTTTCTTCATATATATACATATACATATATATATATATACATATATATATATATATATATAGAGAGAGAGAGAGAGAGAGAGAGAGAGAGAGAGAGAGAAAGAGATTTCTGTTACAGGGTACATGTGTTCACCAGAAAGACAGAAGACAGAAAGAGAAAGTGAGAAATCGCTTCCCAGGGGGGTTGGCCATGCCGCAATCCCTTCTCCATTTTCCTTCTGGGATCTTGGACACGCACACACATGCACCCACTGTGAGTTTGAAGTCACTGGGTCTAGGACTAGAACTATGGTTGACCATGTGTGAATACAACTATGTAACCACTACACCCTCTACTGGTCTCTCTACCTATATCTTAATGTGTAGAATTTAGTTACACAGTCATCTCAGTTTGTAAACAAAACTGGGTACAATACCTTTTCCAACAAAATTGAGTGTGAAACACATTATTTTGTGTATCACTAAGAAAGGAAAGAAAAAAAAGAAAGAAAAAGAGTCTTTGTTGATGAAACTATGGCATGACATTTTTAATTTATTAATTTGATAATCATTGAAAAGTACTTTTAGATTTTTGTATGCTCTGAATATTATATAACATGCTCCTTTGTGTCCAAGACATAGTGCATACAATTTTTATTTCAATGGTAAATTGTGACAATCTTTTTGAAGATGTGGTAAACAACATCTAAATCCAGTATTAATGATACCAATTACACACATAATTTCGTTGATGTGATAACAATGTGAACAGCTTCAACTAAATCTACACACAATCAGGTAATGACAGTTATGCCATGATGTCTCTTGGCTGCAAAAATGGTGGCTAGACAACAATAATGACAAGCATATGGAACAGAAACAAATTTGTCCAGGAACTAGTCAGTATTGCATCTAATAATTAACTAGACTGCTTTTGCATAGTCAGTGCTATCTGAAACATTACTGCTTGTATCTGTGTGGCAGAAACTTGCATTTAAATTCAGATTATTTTAACAAACCCAGTAGTATTCTCTTCTAATAAGGAACTATTTAGAAATTAAGTACAACTCCTTTCAGAAAGCAAAAATCCAGAAGCAGGAAAAAGTATTTCACATTTCATAAGCAGAATAGAGATGTGTTGATGGAAGGCCCTGAGAGAGGTATAGGATAAACCAGAGGGCAGAGTATCAAGAATATTTGTTCAGTACCACCCTGAAAGGTTATCCCTTCTGAAAGTAAAATATATTCAGGCACTAAAATTATATTCTTGAACATGTTAGGGACACAAAGTTAGGTTGAATGTGAGGCAGATAGGGTGACAATTAGTGCAGATGTTTTGTTGTGATCTTAAATGCTTGTCATCAGTGTAATTAAGGTCACAAAAGCCATCACTTTAGTAAAATATTTGGCATAGAGTAGTTGTCTTAGTCCATTAGTGAATCACTAAGAGAAATACCTGAGATTGGGTGACTCACAAAGAAATGAGTTCATTGACTTACAATTCTGGCAGCTGGAAATTCTGAAAGAATAAGCCTGGCATTAGGCCAGGCCACAACTTGATTGATGGAAGCACAGAGAATGGCAGGCATATGCGTGCAGACAGGTCTCTCTCTTTCATAGCAATCAGCTCTTGTGGGAACTAATGCCTCCTTATGAGATCTGGAGATCTGGAACTCACAGGGTCTTGAGAGACATCACTTACCTATTCACGTGTCACCTTCATGACACAATCATGATAAACAAATCATGATACAGTCATGATGAACCTCCCACTAAGGTGCAACACCTCCCAATACCAAATTCCAAAACGTAACAGTAATGCTCAAAATGATTTCTTTTATTGATATGGGAAGTTCAGAACTACTCCAGGATGTTCATGAGCACTCTTAGTAACGAAAAGATAATGAAAAATTTTCAGTAGTGAAAGTTCTCCTCAGAGATTTTTATTTATTGAAATATTTTGGGTAAAGAGTGGTGTTCACATTACTCTCTGATTCTGGAACACAGGTGGGAACCAATAAGTAGTAGTTAGACATGTTCATTAAAACTAAAGAAGCTGACTTACATGCTACAGGGTAAAAAAATACATAGTTCTACATGTTCGTTAAAGATAATCATAGTAGAAATTATCAGTAAAAATAGACTCTCTCTGATTCTGGAACACAGGTGGGAACCAATAAGTAGTAGTTAGACATGTTCATTAAAACTAAAGAAGTTGACTTACATGCTACAGGGTAAAAAAAAAATACATAGTTCTACATGTTCTTAAAAGATAATCATAGTAGAAGTTATCAGTATAAATAGACTCTGAATTTAAACTAGTTGCCACTTAATCACATTTCTGTATCTCCACTCTATAGTTTTTCAAATTGAGTACTGAGGGAAGATAACAGAAGGGATTGGTAGAATACAAAGAGAGGCTTTGGTTCAATGACTGTCTTCTGGGCTCCATTCCATATCCAAAAAACAGCATCTCTGCAGTTTTGACTGCAGCATCTGTAATTTAAAAATCTGCCAAGGTGATATGCAGCTATGTTTAAGATTCTCTAGACAAGATCATTTTTAGAGTTCCTTTTAGCTTTCAACAAATCTACTGATTTTCAGTGGCAGGTGGTAGTTCTGTTGGTTCTCACCTCTCCTTAAAATATAGGAGACTGGCTCAGCCACAATGGTACATGTTGTTAAGATGCTGTGTACCATGGGGTGGGACCAAAGGGGAGGTCCATGTTGAATTCTCTGCCTAACCTAAAGTCCAGGCATTGTGGCATATGCCTATAAACCCAGTGATTAAGAGAGCTGAGGAAGGAGGATTGCCACCCAGAAGGACTTTGTTTTTAAAAGTATTTACCTATCTATTATCTATCATCTATATATCTGGTGCATAAACCCTCAGGTAGGCTCAGGTTTAGGAAGGACTAGAGCCAACTAAAGAGCCCAGAGATGGAGAACCTAAAGAATTCTCAGAAGCATTGGAGAAATGCAAGTGTGTTTCAATCTATAACGCTAACCTTTCCATCAAATATCTTCAATTCTCTGCCCCTATATTATTCTGTAGGCACAAAACTCCTAACTATTGTGATCTAAATGATCTTTTCACCTTGAGATGAAGGATGGCCTAGAGACCATCAAACTGTTCCCATGGAATAATGAGATTGCTGAACAATAGACTGATTTTCTAATACTTGGCTTCCATAGCCTGCAAGGAAATATGCCAGAAGAGGCATAATGGTACATGTGATAATTCAGTGCTATATTAGGAGAACTCAAAAAATTTACACACACACACACACACACACACACACCTTGAAATGGAAGCAAATTGAAGTATCATTTTTTTTGCCAGTTTTCTGAACAACTAATAAAAAGCAAACATGGTATTGTTCTCAAATTAGGAGCCTTAACTTTGGCAGTTGTGGAAGAAACGACATCAGCATCAGATACTAACTGATACATACAACTATAGCTACCTTAATGGTAATCAAAGAGGATTATGTATATTGCAAGAATTTCCCAACAAAAGTAACTGTAAGTATGCCATATAGATTCTTGTAGGTAAAAGAGATCTATAGAGCCTCTAGTTCTTGAAGAATGGGTAGGAAGTAGGGGCCAGCAGATGGCATAATGGACTCACAGATGGTTGATGCAGTTCGAGTCCTGGACCT
>NW_006159969.1:183423-184276 GCF_000334495.1 Tupaia belangeri chinensis | reverse complement strand
TAAAAGAAAGAAAGAAAGAAAGAAAGAAAGAAAGAAAGAAAGAAAGAAAGAAAGAAAGAAAGAAAGAAAAAACAATGAGTTGGAAATTGCCCAGAGGAATAATCAGTTAAATATTCTAGCAAATTAAAAACTTCAGACCTGAGCCTGATCTGGGCAGAACTCCTTGGTTGAGTCCATGCTTGGGGCCTGGGGGTAATTTTGGAACTTTCATCACTCCATCACCCACCGCTCTGGTGGCCTGGGCTCCATCCGCCCACTAGGAGAGTTGAACCTGGTCTGAGTAGGCCTCCTCTTGTGAATCTGCCCTCAGGTTCTAGAAGTGACTGGAACTTTTGGTATGCCAGACTTACTCTATGGAATACTATTCAGCAATAAAAAACAATGAGACCCTGACATTTAATAAAAAGTGGACAAATATAGAAGACTTAATGCTAAGTGAAGCAAGCCAGACTATGAAAGATAGACTTTGTATGTCCTCACTCAATATATAGTGATAGTGTGTGCTCTATAGCAGAAACTGAGATTGGAAGGCATAATAGTAGGGAGGGCAACTGTAGATACTAGAGATAATAAGAATAGGAGTAATACAAGGGTAGGACATAAAGTGAGGGAGAAGAACAGGGGAAGAAAAAAATATGTTAATTGACAAAAAAAAAAGAAAAAACGATTTGCCGATGATAATGTATATAGTAATGTCTTTGTCTTAACTGATATGCATGGTATTTGTGCTGAATAAAGCAATGTTGTACACTGTAAAGATAAATGTGATTAAATGTAAATTTTAAAAGATTTTTAGTAGAGACCAGCAGTTAGCATAATGGCTATGTCTCTGGACTCCCACATAGTCGACTAC
>NW_006159969.1:182887-183352 GCF_000334495.1 Tupaia belangeri chinensis | reverse complement strand
ATTGTTGCAGACTCTCTGGTCAATCACACATTTCTTTTCAAGAATTATTCTGGGACCAGCAGGTGGCATGGTGGTTTAAGGTGTTGGACACTCCCACATGGCCGACCGGGGTTCGAGTCCTGGACCTGGTGGCTTGCTTTCTCACTTCCTCTCTCTCCCACTCTCACCCTCTGTCTCTCTCTGGTCAAATAAAAAAAATCAATGAATGAATAAATAAAAACTAAAATAAATAGTTATTTAAAAAAAAGATTTTTAAAAAATTTCAGACTCTATTGAAAACATGACACACTAGGAAACAACTTCTGTGCCTAAAGCCTTTATCAATGTCTATACTAGTGAATATTATAGAAAAATATTTTCATTAGAGTAATTTTATATTTTTCATTTTAGCAAATATATATTTTTTAATTTATTTTTTTTAGAGGTTTTTGCTATAGGGCGCATGTGCTCGCCAGACAGACAGAG
>NW_006159969.1:124968-182715 GCF_000334495.1 Tupaia belangeri chinensis | reverse complement strand
CATAGCCATTATGCTGCTGGCCCCAGCAAATATATTTTTTTAATGTACTAGATTTCCTTTTTGTTTTTTTTTCAAATCTACCTGTAATTTTAATAGTTCCAATTTGTTTCATATATAGCTTCTGATCACATTTTCACTTTTATTTTATTGTTTTAAACCACCCAGGGGGGGATAGCCACGCTACAATCCCTTCTTCTCCATTCTCCTCTCGGGATCTTGGGCACGCATGGACATATACAGCTTCTGATCACATTTTCACTTTTATTTTATTGTTTTAATTTAAAATTTTATTTTTAATTTCAAAGTATTCTGTTATATTTTAACTGGGCTGTTATTTTTTTCTGCCATTCCTCACTTATATCTATCTTATGGTTCCTAATTTGTGATTGATAACTAATTTTTACTTAACAGTATTATTGTTTTCCTTCTTCTGGAGTCTTATTCTCCAATTTTAGTGTCTAAAACTATATTATGAGGCTATTTAGAGTTTTGTTTCATTGGAAATTTAGGAATTTTACTAGAACTTGGCCATTTTTTTCTAAAATAAATTTTGGTTTTTACTCCCAGCAAGAGGTATTTTACCCCTGTAAAAAGAAAGTTTAGGTATATCCATTTTCTACATATGCTGGAACATTAAAAAGAAATGAAACTTAGATAAACAAAGGTATGTTGTACTTTCAGAAATGATTTCAGTAGAAATAATTTCCTACAGTGTGCTGTGAATTCTGCTCCCGTGGGGAAGAGGTGGTAGTTGTTCGTACCTCAGTGAAGCCTGATAGCAACTCTAAGTAAACACTGCGTGAGGTTGATATGTGACCACAGGAGTTTGGAAGACATTGTGGGCTTATATATTTCTCACACTTGAGAAATCTAATAAACAAGTGACTAACACAATTAAGCCATGGCATTAACCCATGGCATTAGTGGTGGGATTTGGTCAAAAAGTAGGTATACTGCTACTGATTTAGGGTCTAAAGAGCAGGTTGTAGTAGACCAGATGCAGATTATTAGTATGAGCACTGACATCAATTTGTCTTAAAAAAGCTCTAAAATCCTCCTAAAAGGAAAATGAGACTTCATCAAGAAGATCACTATATAGGAGGTCTCCAGATATTGGTGGGATCTATAAAGAACCCACACAACATTTTAAAAGAGCAAAGATTACTCCTTAGTCTCTTAACATAGAAAGTTTCACAATTTAGAATATAAACAGTCAAGAAAACATTCACTGTTCTCTCACATCTATCTCATTCATCTTACGTCTTTTTCATATGGATCTTAGACATGTCAAAACCATGGTTAGATATATATGGGAGAAATGGTTACATTGCTGGACTCCCACATAGTCTATCATAGTTTGAATCCCACACCTGGTGGCTTAAAACTCATGCCAGGTGCATGTACATACATTTCCAAAATCCCAAAAGGAGAATGAAGATAAAGGGATTGCAGAACCAGCAGTTAGTGTAATGGCTATGTCACTGGACTCCCATGTAGTTGACCGTGGTTCGAGTCCTGGACCCGGTGGCTTAAACTCACACTGGGCGCTTGTGCATATGTGCCCAAGATCCCAAGAAGAGAATGGAGGAGAAGGGATTGCGGTGTGGCCATCCCCCCTGGGGGGTGATTTCTCACTTTCTGTCTCTATGTCTCTCTCTCTCTGTCTGGAGAGCACACGTGCCCTATGGCAAAAACCTTCCCCCCCCCCCAAAAAAAAAAGATAAAGGGATTGCAGCATGGCCATTCCCCTAGAGGGTGATTTCTCACTTTCTGTCTCTCTGTTTCTCTTGCGAGCACATGCACCCAATAGCAAAATCTCTCTCAAATAAATAAATAAATAAATAAAGGGAAATATGAGAGAGAAGGGATAAAATCAGAAATTAAGGAAATAGAAAAAGAGTTGGACATGACTGCTTTCCCACTGAAAATAGTTATCCCCAATCAGGCACAGGTTGGAGAAGTGAGACACTGTTATTTTTGTGTTTGTTTCACCTGATACTTTCTGCCTGAATGAAGGTCAATTGTTTTCTTTCTCTTCTGATTATATTTTTGGTATTTTTTTTAATTATTAAAAAAGAAATCAATTTAAAAATATATTACAATGAACATCCAACTACCCAACATCTAGATTTAACAAAGGGCTTCCAATGTTGCCTCGAGGGCTGACATTCAGACAGCAAATGATAAAAGAAAGAGAGACTAGATTTGTATGTTTTTAATGGTCTAGTATTGGAAGTAGACAATATAAGTTTTATTCACATTTCATTGGTCAGAACTCATTCAGATGGCACTACTACCTACAGCCAGAGAAGCCTAGGAAATGCAGTCCCTGACTGGCAGCAATTCCAGACTGTGGAATAGGAACGTGAATCTCTGGTATTTAGCTGGCTGTCTCACCACATTAGCTTTGTTTTGTTTTCTTAACAGTTAGAGCTCGTGAATTTAAAACATTTATGCATATGGGTATGAAGAAAGTTAATGATCTTTGAATCCAGAAATTCAAAGTTTTGATTATTTCCTGGATTGGATATATCAGTATTGAATCAAGACCGTTTGGAAGACTAAAGCAATTGAAGTTCTTTTCAGTAAACAAGAAATCAGAAAATCTATGGAGCCATTCTGGGAAATAAAAGATAAGGGCAGAATTAACCCACTAAGAGAACTTGAACAGAAAATAGGGTGGAAGAGGCAAAATTGGTTTTTCTCATATCGCTGATAAATCCCACTCATCTGTGCCTTAACATGTTGAAAATATACATAAACCTTGATTTTAAATGTAGTATGGATCTTCTTTTTACCCTCGAGTGATTCTATATTCAGAATAATTAAAAGAAAGAAATCAACATGCAACTATCTCCACTAATTGAAAGGCTTTTTTATGTGCTGTAATAAAATGAAAAGATAAAAGGCAGGATCTAATCAGGTAAAAGTCATTGGTATAGGATGAATTGTCTGGCTTTTAATTTAGGTGTCTGGTAGTTAGGAGTTCAACTCTTTATTTCTGTGTTATTTAAGCTAAATGTATTGGTATCCCAAACTGCTGATCATAACTGATTATTCGCTCCATAGTACTTCTATTATATTGAAAACATATCAACTCTCAAAACAGCCTGTACCTTGATATCTGTTTTGTGTTACAAAACTAGCCTGAAAATCCGATAAATTCTATGGTAAGAAAATATTTATTACAAGTATCAACTTCAAAATATTTGTTGGGCTTTAAGGCCAGTTAAAATGATAAAAAAATAATATTTTCTATGCCGTATTTAAAACCTATGCTGTATTTTATTGTAAAGTGCAAAACACTGACTCTGCTGAAAGCAAGCAAGCACATACCTGAACTTTGTAAGAGAGACTTAAATTATGCATGCTAACCTTCAAACATGTTCAACTCTAAAATTACCTTCCAAAGAATATTGTAATGCCTCATTTGACAATAGGAAGGTCTCTCGCCAACATACCTTTATCTGTGTTTTGACCTCAGTGAAATAAGAAATATAACTCATACAACTATTTTCATTCTTGTCAGGATTAACTATTAGGATATTTCTAATCCTATTAAGAATAATCTTGGGACCAGCAGTTAGCATAATGATTATGTTGCTGGACTCCCATGTAGCTGACCATGGTTCGAGTCCCGGACCCGGTGGCTTAAACTCACGCCGGGCACATGTGCGCGCATGCCCAAGATCCCGAGAGGAGAATGGAGGAGAAGGGATTGAGGTGTGGCCATCCCCCCTGGGGGGGTGACTTCTCACTTTCTGTCTCTATGTCTCTCTCTGTCTGTCTGGCGAGTGCACATGCCCTATAACAAAAAACCTCTATTAAAAAAAAAAAAAAGAATAATCTTGGAGCCTTTGCCTCACCTTTTCCCAGGTATCTATGTGAACTGTACCCTCCTCAGGAAACCAGGGACAAACCTCTTCAATAAATTCTAAAAATTTTGAAAGCTGCTGCTGCCCTACCCACAAGCCTCGCACACCTAGCATTTCTTTAAGCATATGTACAAAAAGCTGACGGCTATTGCCCTGTCCCATAATTACTCCTGTAACGTACTCATGGCAACACTTTCACTTTTAAGACAAACGCATTCTCCGTTTACTCTTTGAGGTGTCCTTCACCAGCATCCCCAGTACTCAGGTCCGTGTTCGGGCACCACTCTGTCAGACCTACTGACGGCGAACAGTTCCTGAGTTGGGGGGTGAGGATTAAAGAAAGACAAGAAGACAGGATAAAAATGGGAGAACTGCCAGTCAATAGTGGTCAGCACAGAATGTACTCTATTGCTAGTATTTATACATACTCCAGAGACTTCTGTGATGTAAGGTTTTAAGCCCTTACTGAATGTATCAGGTTGTTATAACAATACCTTGAAACATTAAGTTCAAAACAATCCCAAGACATTCTGCTCATAACAATCAAGCCACCCGAGGCCATGTCTGGATAAAGACCCTGGTCTTCTTCTGGTGGTCACTTCCTACACATTCCTCACATCTCCTCTTCGGCTCCCCACAATGACCACTTTGGTAAGCACATAAAGAAATAAGCATTAGGTTTGTTTTTTAAAAAATTAATGCTACATGATAATATTTGGAAGAATGTCCTTTAACAATAGACAGTAAAGTTATTTTAGCCATCATTGATCGTTTCAGACACCTGCTATGGACTCATTTTCTACCTAACTCATGCTTATTTCTTTTTCTCTAGAAATGGGCCCCAATATACAAATTTTAGCTCTTTTTTTCTGTATTATTCTGTTCCTCCCCATCCCATTTAATTCATTGATCAAGGGGTAAATAGCTGACTTAGGCATCTTTATTTTTTCTTCCTAGGGACACTTTGAGAAAAAATAGAGACCTCATGTGGTAGGTAATGTTGGACATGGCTTCCAATGGTCCTTCCTTCTGGTCTTTATGCCATTGTGTAATACCCTCTTCTTGAGGGTGGGCTAGACATAGTGACTTGTTTCTAATGAGTAGAATAGGACAAAGGTGGTGAAATGATGAGATAATATTTGTGACTAAGCGAAAAGCAAATGACTATTGTCTTGCTGACGATCTTTCTACTGCTTTTACACCTTGTACTTGGTGATAAACTAATCTTTCAGATTGGAGAAGTGGCAAGGAACTGAGGGTAGTGTCTGACCAATATCCAGAAAAGAACAGAAGCTCTCAGTCCAACAACTTATAGGTAACTCAGTCCTGCCAACAATCATGTTAGTGAATTTGGAAGCAAATTTTTCCTTAGCTGAGCCTAAGCTAACCACAGCATCCTAAAACTAAGGCTCAACTCAGCCATCCTTGGATTCTACCTCAAAGAAATTGTGAGAAATGAAGGTTAATGTTTTAAGTCATTAAGTTGTGGGTAGTATGCAGCAGTAGATTACTACGCTTGAGTTCTTCAAAGATAAGTTTCAGATATAGTAGCAATCTAGAGTAATTCTGTTTTTGTTTTTTTTATTAAGCAAACTTTTATTGAAGCTTAAATTGTGGTACAGAAATGCATTTCAACTAGAGTAATTCTTCTTATAAATTTTTTTATAAGAATATCACTATTTTTCTACAGGTAAATTTTCTGTATCTTCAATATTTTCTACTCAAAACTGAAAGAACAAAACAATTTGAAAGTTTAGAACTGGGTCACCTTTCTCTTTTTATCTCCTTCCCCTTCCCCCCAGTTCAAAACATTTTGATCATTTAATGGCCAGCATCCTTTTGGATCTGCCATTAGGTTCAACACACTTAACCCTTAGAACAATCTTCTTTGTGGTTTTAGCCTTCTCCCGGAAAACTGGATTTGTCTGCCCACTGTAGCCACTCTGCTTTCGGACATAGCGCCTCTTTTCCTGAGCATACATGGAATGCTTGCCCTTCTTATACTGGGTCACTTTGTGAGGCTGGTGCTTGCCACACTCCTTAAATGAAGTCCTTCAAGTATTAGGTACATTGACCACCTTGGCAGTTCAGCTATCTTCACATTAAGAATGAGAAAATCAGTGTATGTGATTCTTGCCTTGCACTGCTCATGCCTTAGAGTAATTCTTAATCTTGTGTTTCTGGGGTCATGAAGAATCATTGTTTCTCTTCCTTCTTGACTCTTAAGATTTCCTATCATCTTTCTGATGTATTCACTACACCAGACAGATTTAGTTTTTGTTGATTGCAATCGAAACAGCCTTTAGCTATTATTATTTTAATTACATGCTATGCTTTGTTTTTATCATTATTTCCATTATTATATGTTAAAAAAGATTCAATAAAATGGACTATTTTCCATTTAATTACCATATGAGCACCTAATTTGATCTTAGCGAGAAATGAAATATTATGCCCACATAGCCATAATTAATTTGTATAATAAACTATAAATGTGATACATGGATTACTATAATATTAAACTTTATTTTACAATGAGTATAAATTTTTTAAAAAATTGAGATATTTTTCTATCTATGACTGTTAAAAGAGGACCTTCACTATTTTGGAGATGTTCAATACACAAAAGCATAGCCATAGACCTATGAAGGATCACTTAGGAAACCAAAGATCATGAATGAGTACTTCAAAAATCTAAAAAATTTAAGAAAAACAAAGACAAATCAAGTCAGTAAACCCAATCTTATAATTCTCTATGTTGTATTTTATCTATGATCCTCTTCAAATTTCTATCCTGAATTTGTGGGGTGGCACCAAAATGCTGTTTAAGATGTTTTTTTATTTGCGAAAATTAAGTCAAAATATTTTCTTGCCAACATTCAAGTCATTTTTGTCTCTCTTAATAGCTGTTTTTATTTTGAAAAGTTTGACTACTCCCTTGATGAAAGGTCCCTATGAATATGCAATATGTCTGTTGATTCAAAAAATAAATGAACTTGGAAATTATTGCTTTCTCCATTGTATCCTTAGGGAAAAGTTCTGTTGAGCAGACATTAAGTTCCTTTTAACTATATTACATTGTCAGAGGGTGGAGTTTTGGAGTTGAAGAGAGAAACCAGTTAGCCTCTGAGATGAATCCTGGCAGGTTTTATATTAGTTCTTTATTTATGTTGAGATTGCATTAAATCATGGACCACGAGAAACAGTTAATTCCTGCACCTACCTCCTCATTCCTACTGACTTACATATTTGAAAGACAATAAAGCATATTTGAAGGAAAATGTTTATTTTGTGAGACAGAGACAGAGAGAGAGAGAAGCAGCACCTCCAAAAGGGTCTTGACACCATGATGTACTCCAGCTTTAGCTCACCCTGGGTTATGAACACATGCAGCCCCAGGCTACTCAGAGAGGTTGCTGGACCAAAATCTCTCATGTTGCTCAGCCTCACACAGTGTTGTGCCATACTATGACACTCAGGAGAAACAATTTATGTCTATTGAGTCTCAGTCCAAGGGGTTTCAGAGTTCTTCACACTCCAGACTACGTCGCTAAATCTAAGGCTCTGTGCTGGAAGTTGAAGACAAAACCCCAGGATATAACAAACTATGCTTTTACATTGTCTTGTTATGCATTCATATTTTCTCCCTTCAAATTTGGGTAATAGGGAAAAACTTGCTTATTTCTCTTTGGCATCCTAAAACATACATAACATTTGATGTACTTTAGTGAAACGGAAACACAAAAAATACATTATTTGGATTGGGTTTTGAGATGGCCTTGTTGTACAGCTCTTTAATACTATACAGAGGGATACCACCTGGCTACTTGTGGTTCAAATCCTGGTCCTGGTGGCTTTGAAATTATGACAGGCATGAGTGTACATGCCCAAGAGCCTGACAGGATGGAGAAGAGGAGAAAAAGAGATTGGAGCATGACTAGGGCCTGTTTATTTGGTTGTTTGCTTTGTTTCATTTTCAAAATCTGTCTTTTTCTCTTCCTCTCTTTCTTTCTCATGCACACACATGCACCCTCTGCCATCAAAACAAAACAAAACTTGCACCATATTTTCATCTGACTATAGACCATGGGAGGTAGGCTGTAGTTATCTATGATCTGCATCTGTAGTAGATTTTCTGAAAAAGTCCTATATAAAACAAAGCAAAAGAAAAACCTCTTTTTCCCATAGCAATATTTCATAATCCTTTTCCAGTTCCGTGCCTTTGGAATCATTGCAAACACCCGATAATTTGACGATGCTTGCTTTGAAGTCATGAAACAAGAGAAAAATAAACTTGAATGTGTTTAGCAATTAGCTAATAGAGATATTTGCTTACATAATTAACTTCCTGTATTTTTTTCCTAGTACATTCTCGGCACTTCTGATATTCACTTATATATCTTTAGTCTTGCTTGGAGCCACATGTACAGCAGTAATATAGCAAATAATAATGTTGTAACCTTGCTTTATCTTGGAGCGGCTTTGATTTCAGGACACTGTTGCTTTGAGCTTTGAGCTTTGAGCCAGAAAACCTCCCCCAGCACTGCACAAACTCATCCTTGACATAGAACAACAAAAACAAAAACAAAACAACAGTTGTATGAATTTTTTTTATTATTCTATTCAGCTCAAGATATTTGCTAAAAAAAAAAAATGATAAAAAAATCCCAGTGGCTTAAAAAAGTAGAATTTTACTTTTCACTCATGCAAAGTTTAATAGGATGGAGGGAAAGGTTGACTCTGCAGCTCTGCACAGCCTCTCCAGAAAGCAAGATCCTTTCATTGTGTAGTCCCACTCTTTGTCAGGGCCTTGCAGTCCTCTCTTGATTTCTGTCTTTGGCAGAGAAGGGAACAGAGACAAGCACACATGGAAGATTGTACTGAAGATTTTTATGAGCCAGGCATAGACGTGATAATCATTACTTCCACTTGTATTTTAACGGTCAGACTTTACTAGCTGAAAAAGAGCCTAAAAAATGAAGTCTAATTATGAACTCAAGAGAGAAAAATGCATTTTTATGAACACATACTCTCTGCCACTCTTCTGCTTTTTGTAGCTTAGAGGTTCATTTCCAAGATCATGGACTATATTTCAAAATGACCATAATCTCTATACACAGGTTTTTGACTTTTAAATGGATGTATTTTCTTTTTAAAATTCGCCAGAGGCACATGTGTTTTCCACAAAGAGAAAAAGAGAAAATGAGAGTATCCTCCATGAGGGGTGGTCATTCTGCAATCCTTTCTCTTCCATTTCTCCCTCCATTCAGGATTTGGGGCATGCACCCACATGTGCCTGGTCAAACCTCTGGGTCCTGGATTTGATCCACATAGTTGGCCATGTGAGATTCACCTGTTTTTTTGTTTGTTTGTTTGTTTTGCTATAGGGCGTGTGTGCTTGCCAGAAAGACAGAGAGACAGAAAGCCAGAAATCACTCCCCAGGGGGGATGGCGACGCTGCAATCCCTTCTACTCCATTCTCCTCTTGGGATCTTGGGCACGCATGCACATGCGCCTGGAGTGAGTTTAAGCCACTGGGTCTGGGAGTTGAACCGCAATCGACTACATGGGAGTCCAGCGACATAGCCATTACGCTAACTGCTGGTCCCGCAGATCGTCAAACAACTGGTTGGTGCAGATCTATTTTATACAAGGCTCTTCCTGTCTCGTTTTCTTCTCTATCTCCATCCAAATTCTGAGGGATGTGTATAAATAAACCTTGACAGTCCCATGGATCGAGAAGTACTTCAATCTGAGTATGCATTCTGGAAGATTTTTTTTCTGGAGTTCATCAATAAAGATAAAGAAAAACGAGAATCACTGGTAATAGAAGATGTACATCTCCTTGCACTGAGGTGAATAAAAATTAAATGCAGTGGGACCAGCAGATGATGCAATGGCTATGTTGCTGGATTCCCATGTAGTTGACCATGGTTCAAGTCCTAGATTTGGTGGCTTAAACTCACGACGGGTGCATGTGAGTGCCCAATATCCCAAGAGAAGAATGGAGAAGGGATTTCGGTGGCCACCCCTGGGGGGATGATTTCTCACTTTCTGTCTCTCTTTCTCTCTGTCTTTCAGGTGAGCACACGAGCCCTACAGCAAAAATCTCTCAAAAAATAAATAAAAAATAAATGCATTTATCAAAAATATAATTGATATAATTAAAAAATGAAAAGTCTATATCTAATATAGTGCCTCTAGTTATAATTACTGATAGCTAGAGGAATATCTATAATCAACAGGTAAGAAACAGGCAACCAGAAAAACTGTTATTTGCATTTTCCAAGAAATGAAGGAGTAAAGAAATCCTCTTATGAACGTCTTGATATAGCAATTAGAACATGAGCTGTGGGCAACAGTAAGTAAAGGAAAGAAAGGAAGATATGCAAACTCAGCATGCATTTGTTTTATATAGTCAAGGAGAAATGGATCAAATTAAGACGCACATTGAGAAGCACAGTGAAGTCTTAAAATCTCAATTGACCTTTTCAAAATGGTATTGAGAGGGAACCAGCAGTTAGCGTAATGGCTATGTCGCTGGACTCCCACGTAGTTGACTGCGGTTCGCGTCCTGGACCCGGTGGCTTAAAACTCACCCCGGGCATGTGTGCGTGCGTGCCCAAGATCCCGAAAGGAGAATGGAGGAGAAGGGATTGCGGCGTGACCATCCCCCCTGGGGGGGTGATTTTCTCGCTTTCTGTCTCTAATGTCTCTCTCTGTCTGTCTGGCGAGCACACGCGCCCTATAGTGAAAATCTCTCCAAAATAAAAAAAAAGAAAATGGTATTGAGAGACACCAAAGTGAAAAATAAATGAACTTCTAGAGTCAGTGTAAATAAAGTCATTGCTATAGACCACATACTAAAGATACAAGAAGTATTTCTGCTGCAACTATGGCAGAAAGATTTCTAAAGACCAGGAAATTCAAGGAAAAAATAATTTTGAGGGAGGAGCATATACAGAAACTTCCACTGGACCTAAAGTTACAGGTTTCGAGGGGAGAATAAACTATATACCCAGTTCAGAAGTCTGTATTCTAACTCGCACAAATGTCAACCCAGGAAGAAATATTCCTCAGAAGGAGAGTCCAAAGTCTAAGGAACTCAGTGGCTAAGAGTCAAAGGCTGCAGCTGCCATTATGTCATTAACAATAAATGGCAAATGACTAAAGAATATGGTAGTTCTGGGAATGAAGAACTTCATGAAGTGAAGGAAGAATCTGGGAGAGCAGGAAATAAAAAGCAGTAAGTTACACTAGCCTTTACTGGAAGCAAAATTCTGAACTCATAAGAAAATGAAAATTTTAACCCTAGTCAGGGACTGCATAATTAAAAACTGAGATTCCTGGGTCAGCTGGTGGCGCGACGATTGAGGGGGCTGGTTTCTATATGGCCAAATGCATGGTTCCAGTCCAGACCTGGTGGCTTGAAATGGACTCTGAGCACATGTGCATCTGTGCCCAAAATCCTGAAAGGAGAGAGAAATGGATGAGAAGGGACTGCAGTGTGACCCTTTCTCATTTTCTCACTCCCCAAATCTGCCACTCCCATCTCTGACAAATACAGGTGTTCTCTGGAAAAATTAAAAAGAAAAAAAAGAAAAACAAAAAACAAACAAAAACAAACAAACAAAACCCTGGGTTTCCAAAAACACTGGTCTAAACAGAAATGTGAATGAATGCCAGTGGACTGCATATGATATAAATGGGAAAAGTGGTATCATTATAAAAATTTTTGAATACTACTTTATACATTTTTTAAGATGAAAATATTTTAATACATTTTTCCTAATTTATGTATGCAGAGCAATGTTTTTTTGTTACTGTTTTCTTTTCTTTTATTGTTCCCTCTGAATATAAAAAACAGTGTCACAGTTAACTTCTGAGTGAGCAGTTTCTCGCATGTAAGGATTAAATTCATAGGCACCAGATTCAGGAAATTGATGGACATTCTGGAAAAGCTAAAATAAACTAAACAAGTTTTCTCTCCTAAACTCTTATTTTTCCTTCCTAGTACTTGTCCCAATCATTACAAAGTCTTTGATGTTATCTATCGTATCTAATAAAATATAGGTTTGCCTTGCAAAATTATTTGCTCTTTAAGGATGCCATATTTTCTTGAAAAATGGTTTGTTTATAAAAATATGCTTTGATTTTAGGGGCTGCCAACATCATATGGGTCCCAGGATTTTGTGAATGAACTAGGGGGGTGGTACTGAGATGTTCTTGTGTCTTGTGTTCCCTGTGGAAGTTTAGAAGAACATGAGAGAACTTTCTAGTGGATGAAGTCCTTTGGAGTTGGCCAAAAAGCTTCACTAACCCAAGAGGGAGAGAGCCCAGGGCACTAATGATGAACAAGAATCCTCTATTCTCCAACATATTTGAATGCAGTTCAAGTCTCAGACTCAGAGACTTAAAATTCAAGCCAGTGTGTGTCCATGCACCCCAAGAGGAGAATGGAGAAGAAGGGATTGTGGTATGGCCATCTTCCCAAGAGGTGGTTTCATGCTTTCTGTCACTCTGTCTCTCTGTCTTTTCAGAGAGCACATAGCCCTATAGCAAAAATCACTCTTAAAAAAAAAAAAAGCAAAAACAAAACAAAACAAAACACTTGCCAAAATACACATGTACACATGTTACTTCTTTAGTTTAGAAACTCTTAGATCTTATTCATTAGCCTTCTGAAATGTTCTCTTTTTGTAGACAGATATCATCCCCAAATTTTCTGATATCATTACAACATCTGCTGGTTCTAGCAAAAGTTTATTTCTGTAATCCATGTTTGAGGTTTAAAGATGCAACAGAGTATAACCACTGATTTTGGCAAAAATAAAAATAAATATTGAAATTTTTCTAGCTTCCACTTTCATGGCAGGCAAGACAACATACAAAGTGTTTCAAAGCATAGAGGAAACTGAAAGATTAGAGGCCATATAAGCATTGAAAATGGTTATAGGTACTAGAGACAATGCAGAAAGAGGACAGGAGAAAGGGGACAGTGTAAGGAAAGAAGTTATGGAAAAAAATAGGCAGGCATTTTTGGGATATAGAAGTGGATTATAATGTGTTGGTGATAATATGTTTTGTATCCTCAAATGCTCTGGTAGAAAATATATTCATTTTGGATAAATTCAACTTACAAGCTAAGGGGTGTATAAATTAAATGTATAAAATAAATTACAATAAAAAATAAAATGTACCATAAAGGCCTAACAAAAGAAAACAAAACAAAACAAAACAAAGAATTCTAAGGCATTTAAGAGCCTGGGAACTACTCATATGTACTGAGAGGGCTCTGCAAGTGTACCTCAGGTGAAACATCCAAGTTTACTTTGAGAATGGAACTGATCTAGGTTGGACAGGAGGCATGCGAAAGTTCTGGGTGTGTTGAGGCACAACATAGTCCTAGGTGGTTATAAAATTTCCGAGATCCTCTTTGGATGTTGATCACAGCTTTTGTGGCCAGCATTAGCCAAGAGGTTCTGAGCCAGAACACCCACTGGTTCAGAAATGCAAACCAAGGTGGATTGGTATTGGGCTGGTTTTGGTTTTGGTTTGCATCATGACCCAGGTAGAATATATCAAACTATGGTGGGTGGGATGTAAGGTAGCTACTAACCCTCTTGTAAACCTGACTGGAGTAGTTGCACAGTAATATGAACATATTAAACAGTACTAAACTGCAAAAAAAAAAAAAAAAGAAAAAAAAAGAAAAGAAACCTCTATTCTCTCCCAAGATACCTAAGTGAGCTTTTTGTTTTGTTTTGTTTTTGTTTTTTTGTTATAGAGCATATGCCCTCACCAGAAAGAGGGAAAGTGACAAATCAACCCCCCTCCCAGGGTAATGACCACACCACAACCCCTTCTCCATTCTCCTCTTGGGATTTTGGACACATACATATGCGCCCAGCGTGATTCTCAAGCTGTAAGGTCCAGGGCTCAAACCACAGTGACTATGTAGGAGTCCAACACATGCCACCTGTTTGTTTCCCCCAAGTGAGTGCTTTTGACTGAGACTTGGTAAAATAAGAAAACACAGGAGAGAGAATGTTTTTAGACATAACCCGTGACTTTACCTTACCTATAAAAAGAGAGGCAAGATTTTGTTTCAGTTGTTAAATTTCCCAGTGAAAAAAAGAGTTTAGTTTATATTATAACACAAGGGGTTAACATTGCTAAAATGTAGAGGGTTAGAGGCAAATTTAGAGCATTTTAAACGGCTGGCCTTGTATTATTTGGGCTCTGCCATTAACTGCCACATATTGTATAACCTTGTTTGATGACTAAGTAAGAGAAGAGGAAATATAGACATGGATAATTTATCCTATGCCTGGGGGATCATTCAATTAATTCCTGCACTGACCCATTTTAGAGGCTTTGGGGACAATATCAAAAGGGATTTTCATGAAGGCCTAAGGGGATGATCTGCTGTCCTAATTGGTCCCTGCTAGTCTACAGACCCTTTGGAAATCAAAATTAGTAGATTGTAATTACATGGACATATTTTAGTTATTAAAAATGTAGGTTAAATAATATTTATGGACATAGGTACTTGATGAATACAAATGCCATGTTGAAAATTTCCTTCTGAGCAAGAAAAGAAATTCAAGGAACAAGAATATATGCATTTTGTAGCCACAGAAGTGATATAAAGGAAGATACTAGCCAGAAAATGGTTGTTTGAAAGATGAAATTGTACATGCTTTGTTTCTTGTCAATGTTGATTAAGAGACCTTTTCTATATTTATCAATAATTAGTGGAACAAAATTTTGGCTTTTTGAATATCTTCTAAATGTGAAAGTTTAAACAATTTCATCAAACATTGCTGTGATAGGAAGATTCATCTGTTTATTTAAATTATACCTTTGTATAAAAACTTGAATTTACTCTCTCACTTTGCAATCTCACTAGCTCATTTGAATTAATTTCATATTATTGGCTCTGTGGTTAAATCTCTTTTCAGACTGAGACAATTTTGGTCTCCATAGCATCTCAGGTTTTTTGTTTGTGTGTTTTGTTTTTATTTACTGTTTTTTAAGTTCCCTCTTTAAATTTAGCAAATATGAAGCTGAATATATTCAACTGCTCCCTGGGAGTTGAACCCAGCGCTGCTTTTCCCTCATTGCTACATTTTTATCAATTCACAAAAATTTCATACCCAGACTTTAAATCGTGTAACTACATATACTTTGTTAAAAATGGGTAATGGGGGTAATAGCAGTTGGCATAATGGCTGTCACTGAACTCCCATGTAGTTGACCACAATTTGAGTCCTGGATCCAGTGGCTTAAACTCACGCTGGGCGTGTGTGTGTGCGCGTGTCCAAGATCCTGAGAGGACAATGGAGGAGAAGGGATTGCGGTGTGACCATCCCCCCCCCGGGGTGATTTCTTGCTTTCTGTCTCTGTCTCTGTCTTTCTGGTGAGCTCACACGCCCTATAGCAAAAACCTCTCCAAGAAAAAAAAAAATGGGTAATGGGACCATATAAATATGTAAGAAGGTGCTTTTTGCCACTGATCTTTTTTCTCTTTTAGGTGCTTTGGCAATGTCTCCAGAGGACTGCTGGTCTCTTTGTTAATCTCATGAGATTATTAAGAGAAATAATCAGAAGTAGGCAAAAGTTGGCCACTGAGGGTCCTCTTATCTTCCATTGTTCATGGTTCCCTTAGAATGAATTGGGACCAAAGATAAACAGAGTCGTAGTGCTAGGGCTCTCAGATTTGTGTCTTCGGACTATCTCCTTTCCTCTACAAAGTGAAAGAATACCAATGCCAGATTTCCCTAGCCTAATAAAGCCTGGGTTAGTGACATGGACATGGTAAAACATTTCTAGTAGGCTTGTAACTATCTCTATTGTGTAAAACTCTGACTGATCTTTCTTTATCATAGAGATGAGAACCTTTCCATTGATCTTGAAGGCCACTGAGGTTTGCATCCAGAATAGACAATAGGAATTATCTAAAACGATCTACCCTGATGCACTAAACATTAGACTATGCTGTAAAAGCTTTGTAGTAATAGTGTACAGGCCACCAAAAGTGGTTCTTCTGTAAAGAAAAGTACCCTAAATCATTTACTCAAAATTAACCAGTCTTCCCTTGAAACATATTGCCAAGCTTAGATCACTCTGTCTTTATTTATTCTATTCAATACACTCTTACATTGTAGTTACTATATACAGGACACTGTTCTAAGAGCTTTATAAATATTAACACATTTAATGCTAAATTATTTAATGCCATTATTATTCTCAATTTGAAGATGACAGAACTGAAACTCAGAAACATTCATTTGCTCAAGATCACAAAGCTGTAAGTGACAGGCAATGTAACACCAACACCTGTGTTCATAACCACTAAGCTGTGCTTGCTCACTCTTATCACATCTAGTTATAGAACTGACAGTTGTACAATTTTTCTCTGAATTTTCTTGCTTGTTTGCAAAGAATAATGAGTGGTACATCTACCTGCTCTCATCAGAAATTTATTCTTACTAGGTGTGCTGCATTTTCATTTACTGGAATAATCATAGAAATAATAAAAACTAAAATAATTTGAGATGATCTTCTTGGCCTTTAGCTTTATTTTAGGGAGAAAGTATAATCTAGAGATTATGATCTAGAATCTAGAGTCAGACATTTTAGGTTCCCTATTGACCTGAGACACACTACTTCTAAGAACTTTATTTTTTCTCATGAAAAAGCAGTAATAATGGATAGCAATAGCATTTTTCATTGAGTTGTTTTAAAGGTGAATGGAGACTCTCCAGTTACAAAGGCTACCACATTACCTGGGCTATAATAAGCGTGACCAATGAATGTTCAATAACAACGCTGCTTCTGTACCACTTTGCACTAGATTGGAATTAGTCATTCCTTCTAGATGCACATTAATATACCTTGGGGAGGTTTAAAGACTACTTATGCATGGGTCTAACCAGCAGACACTTTTATTTAGGGAGTTTTAAGTATTCCTGGACAATTAAATTACTGGAAATTTTGTTCTTCCATGTAGTCCCATCATAATACTCTGCACACAGTAGGTGTGTGCATTATGAATAGTTATTACACACAGTGATAAAGTATATCTGAAAATTTTAACAGGGGAGCCCAAACATTCAAAAATCATTAACTGAAGATTGAAAGGGAGTTGTTTATTTTTTTATAAGTAGCCAGCTTTCAGAGAGGGGAGGGAGAGAAGGAGAATACTTCTAAATGATTAGATCAGCCACAAACACAATTAAATTAATCAATTAGATGGCGTATCCTTCAGAGAGACCACATTTACAGTTAGTGGATGAGATCATACAATTTCCTAAAATGTCATTCTTGAATGTATTATTACTTATAATAGTTATGTGGTGATGGGCTAGTTATGTGGGATGCTAGGGTTGGAAAATCTGATTTCTCATTCAGGTCTCACCTTTTGCCTGTAAGATTTGGAATAAGTCTCCAATCTTCCTTCAGATTCAGATTCTTCATTTACAAAAAAAGGATTACCATCTACTTCACATGGTGTTTAAAATGACCAGATGAGATATTCCATGTTAACTATTTGGTACCTTGATTAATGTTATACACATTAAATATTTCTTCAGTGTATTTTAGGTTCCCTATTTGATTCTTCAATCTTATCTTCCATCAGTCCCTCCTCTGCTCTCTAAAGCCATATTTAAACCACTGTGAAAGGTTTTTTCCCTTCTGTTTTAATAATTTTATATTTTCTCAGCCCACAAAGGTCAGGAATTGGTCTTTTTCAGTTCTGTATGCCCAGAACCCATCTCAATATCCGGTACATAACAGCTATTTAATAAATATTTGATGAAAGAACAAATGGAAATCAAAAAACCATAATTATGAGCAAATAAATTTTTACCAAGGCCATTTCAGTGGAAGAAAATTGTCAGATTATGTAAAGCTATGTAGAAAATAGCCACACCAAGCTTCAGTGTAACTTCTCTTACATTTATCATTATCTACTCTTTTGAAAGTAGATTTTAGGAGCTGTCATTTCGAACATACAATTCATTCAAGTTTCATTTATTAGGTGTGATAAAACTCAGAATTTAAGACTCTAGCTAATTAACTAAGTGTGCTTTCAATTTCAATCCCTGTTACCCACAAATATTTGAATTAGCATTTAATGTTTATTTTGAGTTATCACTGCTATCCCCGGGCCTTTGCAGCTCAATTAGAAATGCTTTTCACTTCCTTTCAGCTTAACCAAAGGAGAACCACTGACTCTCGTCAGAAGAGAGACATTTCAAGTCAAACATTCCAAAACTGGAACTGGTGTGAATGTAAATTTGTTCCTATATGACTTGTACAGCCCAGTAAACATTTATCATCCATTGTCTCTGATCATCCACTGGTATATGCCATACAGGCCAAACTATTAATTTGTTATTTATTTATTTATTTGCTAGAGGATATATGTGCTCACTAGAAAGGGCAAGAGAAAGTGAGAAAGTAGCCCCCACCATCATGGAGAATAGTCAAGTTGGAATCTCTTTTCCTTCATTTTTCAGTTTTATCAGGATTTGGGGCACACATACAAAACATGCCCATGTGTTTCTTAAGCTGTCAGGTCCAGGACTCAAACTATACAGTCAACCATGTGGGATCCAGCTGCTTTAACCATCATACCATGAGCTAGCTTCTTCCCCTACTTGAATTCATACTCCTTGATGTCATATACAAAGGGACTTCATAAGTTCATGGAAGGAACAGAATCTAAATATGAGTTTGTTTTGGTGAGAAAACAATGAAATCATGCATATAGTATTTTTCACAATTTTCATTTTTCATGATATCTTTGAAGACCCACTATACACACTGTAATAATAAGGAACTGAATTACAACTTAAACTCTGGAATGCTAGAGATCTTCACCTTGAATTTAGCTATATCCTAGATTAGAGATTGGAAATTTCAGAAAAGATGTAGAAATCAAAAACAATACAAATGGATATCATATAACTGAAAAATACAATATCTGAAACTAAAAATTTAGGGCTTTGGGGCCAGTAAGTGGCATAGATGATAAGGCACTGGATCCCACATGGTAGACACTGTAGTTCAAGTCCTGGACCCAGTGGCTTGAAAATCACGCTTGGGCATGTGTGCATGCGTGCCTAAAATCCTGAGAAGAGAATGGAGGAAAAAAGGGATTGAGGCATGGCCATTTCCCCTTGGAAGTGATTTCTCACGCTCTTTCTCACTTTCTCTGTTCAGTGAATGCATGCACCCTATAGCAAAAAACTTTAAAAACTAAAGGGAGGGGGCCTTTTTAAAGTATCAGTGAAATTGAAGACAGCTGAATAGAAATTTCTAAACTCATACACAGAGATTATAAAAAAAAGAAAAAGAAAAAGAAAATGAGTAGCGTATGAATGGTTCATGGAATCATATCAGAAAGTCTACCATGCAGATAATGGCTGTTCCAGAAAGAGGAGAAAGATAATACAGTATAATAAACATTTGAGAGACAGTGGTCGAACATTTCCCAAATATAATGAAAAATAAATTCAGCAAACTCCAAGTAAGGTGTATTCGACAGCCAACTAATCATTTTATGTGGGTTAGTCATATATCTTAAGATAAGCAAGTTCATAAATGATCTCTTGATTTTTTTTTTTTGATATTTCCTCATCCTTTACACCTGCCTGCTCATTCCCCTACATTTCTCATTTTAGTAAATGGTACCACACTCAATCTGTTTCTTGAAATAAAATCTTGTATTTATACTAGCTTCCCACAACTGCTATAAAAAATTATCACAAACTTGGTGGCTTAAAACAATATATATTTATTGCCTTAGAGCTCTAGATGCCAGAAGTCCAAAGTAGATTTCACTGTGACACCACCATGGTGTTGGTAGGGCCGCTGCACTCCCTATGGAGGTGGAAGAAAACCATTTTCTTGCCTTTGCCAGCTTCTAGCAGCCTGCACTGTGGCTGTGACCACTGCTCCCTTCACCTTCTGTCATATGGCCTTCTTTTCTATCTCCTTCCACTTCTCTCTGATAAAACACCTGTGATTGTGTTTAGGGGCCCACCTGAATAATACCAAGCAAACTTCCCCATCTCAAAATCTTTAATCACATTTGCAAAGATTTTCTTGCTGTATAAGGTAAAATTCACGGGTTTTAAGGATCAGGAACCAGAAATATTCGGGGGCCACTATTCAGTCTGCTACATCACCCGTATTGTTTTCCTGCACTCACTTTTTCTGGTCATAAGCAATGCCTTTTGGTACTACTTGAAAATGCATCTTGAATCCATCTTCTTTATGTCTAATGCCATTCCTCTAATCAAAGCAACCACTAATTATCATCCAAAGAAGGGCCCCTCTGATGTCAATATACTGACTCTAGATCTTGCTCTTCTTCTCGCACTTAGAACTGTGTAGTTCAAACAGCTTCAAATTTTTTTACAATTAATTTTATTTATTATTATTATTTTTTTAAATTTTCTATAGGGCATGTGCACTCATGAGCAAGAGAGAGAAAGTGAAAAAGTAAGCCACTAGGTCCAGGACTTGAACCACAGTCAGCCATTTGGGAATTAAGAACCTTAACCACCACATCAGCTGACTTTAAAGAGGACTTAGATAACGATGTCTAAAAAACCCCCATTTGACCCTGTATATCTCCTTTGAGGCACTTGACATGATTTAAAATCAACATATTGATTTGTTGCTTCTATTTAATTAGGTTAAATCAGGACAATAGAAATCCCTTTAAGATTTTACACAAAAGAAATTGGCCACACTAGTGCTGGAAAGCTAGAACAGCAAAAATGAGAAGGGATCTTGAGAAATAAAGTAGACTAGAGAATATTACTCAGATATTAGTACTTAGAGAGTGCAGGTTCTCTCCTGGGATTGGAGAACAGAAGAGAAGGTATGCTGCTGGAGATGGAAAGGACATGGCAACAGCAACTTCAGAAGACACTCAGAGAGATCATCTGGAAACAGAGGGGGAAGAAAGAGTCTTCAAGTTCTATTTCTTATAGAAGACACTCAGAGAGATCATCTGGAAACAGATGGGCAGGAAAGAGTCTTCAAGTTCTATTTCTTATTAACAAACTAATCCAAATGTCCTACAGTGCCAAAAACGTAGTGCATTTGTGTGGGCCATATCCAGTAAATGTGGCCTGGCAACAATTGCAGGTTTACATTGATTTTTCAAAAGCTATTAGTTCCTGACTGTAAATATATTTAAAAGCATCAGATGTTCTGTTTTTCCCCTTATCCTCCGAATCTATCACTAACAATTGACCCTGCTGCTCTAAGGCCATTTTTAGAGGTACACTTCCTTTAAAAGAAATGTAGAGGTTTAAGTAGCATGAGCAGATGGGGGTGGATTTATCTTGTTTCCCAATAAACGAAAATTACAAATGGCAAAACAACCTTGTAATATTACAGAAGGGATCAAAATGTGTCCCTTCCAGCCACCAGAGGCCAAATTCATTATAGCAAGAGCCCCACGTATGATCTCAGTTGGGATCTTGGCCTTTAGAACAAGATGTCAAATAATTAGCATTACCATAGCAATGGGAGCTGAAAATAAGCTGCATTAACAGATCACCTCCTGAGAAAAGAAAGTAGTTGGTCTAAGTAGAGCACAGGAACTCGTAAACTAAACATTCATGGAATACCTACTATGTGCCAGCAATTTCTAAAGCATACTTATTACTTAATTACAATAACATGGGATTAAAACAGAATACCTGGGCCTAAATCCTTACTCTGCATTTCTAAAATAATGTGATTCTGGGAAATGTATTTCATCTTTCTTCTGTTTCCTTAGGTGTAAGGTGGGCCTAAGAACAGTAATCTCATACAGAAATTGGGAATACTTATCACTCCTAAAATTACATATTTATAAACCTGAGTCAGTCTACAGTCTCTGCTTGCCCCCAATCTAATTTCAGATCTCTAAATCTCAACATCTACCTACCAACTCCATGGTACAGGCACCTGACAACTAGGCGCTCAGGTGGTTTTGTAGCAAATGACAGGAAGTGAGAGAATTCTTGACAAGAGCACTACAGAAAAGCGTATCATTGATTCCTGGGCACAGTGCTCCTGTCCATTAGCAATGTGGACAAATCTATGATCCAGAATTTGATGAATAAGGCCAGCAATTTCTTCTTCACAGGAAGATTTAACACACATGGAATGCATAAAGTTTATGCTCCCTGCTTAGGGCCCTGGATGGCCCCTCCAGGAGCTAGCCTATACATTTCTGGTTGTCAGTTTATCCCTACTGGGTATGAATGATTCCACCTGATGCATTTCAAAAAGCAAACTAGACTAGCCAATATGCCAATTATTTGTTTACTACTTGTCAGCTCCTTATCAGCTCTGGTTGCCCAATCTGTGAAATGGAGCTGTGCTCTTCCATTATTTCTTCTTCGCCGTACTGAACACCTTTAGACTTTGCCAATATAAAGTTCTGAAGAGACAATCAATCGAAGAGGAAAAGAATCTTCCTTCTTTCTGGTTTCAGTGTGCTCCACTCTACAAGTGCCTAAAGTGTATGTAGTTTCACTGGCAGCTGGTTTCTACAGTCCTGGCTCTTGTAACGTGAACAGATTCCCCAGGGCATGGCTCCTACGTACATGACTTCACCAGCCCTCAGCTCCTGAAGCGTTGTGGTTTGTCCAGTGCCAGGATTGTGCAGCCCAGATGTCTCCTCCAGTACCTCACTCCTTCAGTGCACAGCAATCAATGGTGCTTCTAACCAGCAGCTTTCTCCAGCACCCCACCCCCCAGTGTTTCACAGTAGAAAGAATGCCTCGGGCAAGGTACCTTCTTGTGAATATTTTTCTCAGCACAATAGGAAAAGGACTCTCAGTATCTTCCAATGTTGCAATGTACAGTAACTTCCTGGCCATCCGGTGGATCAATGCCATTCGTTTTCCAACAAGATCAGGAACTTAGCCATGGGCAGGAGGTGTTGTGAAGGGGGACTCTTTTTTGGACGCTCTATCATACCCCAACAGGTACTCACATAACTACCACTCATATTTTCTAGAGTTCTCTTTCCTTCTTACTAGCTAATCCTTTGTTACTACAATGGTCTGGTATTATTAATACTTTTTTAAATTAAACTTTTTATATTTGAATCATTATGTGATTAGCCCCTAATAGATAGAGCCAACTAGGTGCTACTCTGGAGAAAGCAGAAAACTTTACTGAGCATTTGCTCTGTAAGAGGCCCTGTGCTGTGTGTTTCATATTCATTATCTCATTTTATCATTATGACAATCTATCTTGCAGAATACTATTATTGACGTGATTTTACCATTAAGGACTCTGCAACTTAGAAAAATAAGTAGCTTGCCAAGGTCTCTCAGCTATTCAATCACAGAGTTTGGAATTAAACTCCTATTTGTCTGGATTAAAGCCCATTTTATAAACAGCCAGGCATTTTCCAATATTCACTTGAACTATTCTTTAGGTTTTCAGTATTTCCCTAGTTGGTACTAGAAAACATCCTAGATATTTCTTGAATAATGCCCTTTCTAAATCTCGTTGAAATAGCAATTATATTCCTTCATGACAAGATAAAACTGATTCTTATTAGAATTTAAATACCCTTTATCACCATCCTTGTTACGTCTGCAAGGACCCATTAGGAGCAACGTGGATTGAGCTATCACCAACTAACCTTCTGAGCTACTGCTATGTTTCCTTTCTTGACTGACCTTGATCTTCTTTTAACTCCAATTGATTTTCAAACTTTTTGGATTCTGTTCGATTCTCTGTTTTCTTGCATTGCCATATTCTTTTATAACATCACAAACTTTATGTTATATGTTTTGGCCCAGTAGGGTGATTTCTTAGATGAAATGACTTGTTTCCTTTCTCAAGTTCTGAAATCATCACAGGAGCTAGTAGCATGAAAGTGAATTGTGCAATGTATTTTGAGGATCATAAATTACTTATTGGAAAGAAAATGATGGATATGTTTTTCTAGTCTCCGAATATATTATGCCTTTTCTCAAACCTAGTTCAAGCATGTTCTCTTATAAAGCTTCTCCCTAAACATTCCAAACATACTTGGGTAGTCCCTCATTTATAACTTTTTCATTTATTTATTCTCATCAACTATTCTAGGGCCTGCATGGAACACACATGCAATAAACATTTGCCATATGAATATCCAGTTTTTTTCTTTTTCATCTGAATGAAAATTATGTCATAATTTCACAGAATATTGGGCTTAGATATCCTACTTTCCATTTCATGGACAAGCAAATGAAGCAAAGGAGGACTGTGTCTTGCAGAAAGATCTAGAGTTCATCAGCAACAGGAGATCTGACTTAATCTGATTTGCTTTCTATGGCTTTATCTGTCTCTTTTGATAACCTGAAGCTGGAAATAGCTAATTGATCTTGTTAAAAGTGGGAATCAAGTAGTTTATTTTTACTGTTTTGCTTATTACATTTGTCCTTGGCCATCAGTATTATCAAGGTGATAAAACTAACCAAAAATTTAACTGATTATTAATATAAGGACCCCAGCAGCAGATACACATTTAAACCTCAATTATATTTTTACATCCCTATTTCACTTCTGCCTTTTTGACATGCAATTTTGAAGTGCAAAGAGACAGATTCCTAAAACTCATGCTAATAATAATTTTGTCAATTTTCTTAAAATGTCTAATATTTTTGTTTAATATGCTGTATTTGTTCTGCTGTTATTATACTAAAATCATTCCTTTCATACTTAATGTGGTAGGGATTTAAAAAATAAACTCATGCTTCTTAATAGTTCAGTTTTCCACAGAAAGTTTGCAATTTTAAAATATTTTAGGTAAATATCTATATTATCCTACTTGCAGCTCCCTTTTCCATATCTCTAAATCTTACACGTTCTTTTAAGTTTTCTTTTAACTTCTCCCTCTCATTAATCTTGAAGACATTATGCTAAGTGAAATAAGCCAGACATGAAAACACAAGTACTGTGTGACTACACTTACTGCAGGTACACAGAGCATTCAAATTCATAGAGACAGAAAATAGAATGGTGGTTGTCAGGGGCTGGACAGTGGAGAAGGCAGGGGGGAAAAGGGGTTATTTAATAAGTATAGTGGTTCCATTTTGAAAAATGATAAAAGAGTTCTGAGATTGGTTGCAAACAATGTAAATGTACTTAACACTACTGAAATATATGCTTACAAATGATTAAGATGGGGCTGGATGGTAATGCAGCAGTTAATTGCAATGCTCTGTGAGGCTGATACACAAGGTAAGGTTCTGGGTTTGCATCCTGGAGACCTCCTTGAGTACAACTCCCCAATCAGTGATTCAGAGAAGCATATCTCTTTTATACAGTACCAAGAAGGCACCAATTTCAACCCTAACCATGATGCAAAGAAATAGCCCCCATCTTTCGTGATGCTGGATCCACTGTGGCTTATCATCCCTTGCTGTAGATTCTCAGTCTCCTTCATAGTTTAGTTATTTGTTTTTTAAGTTTCTTTCTTTCTTTCATGAGAGAGAATCACTCTCCACAAGTGGTCATGCCATTATCCTCTCCCAGTTTTCCCAGCAGCCAGGATCACATACAAATATGCAAGTGCCCAGACTGTTAACTCAGGAACCAAACCCCAAGCTTGCTTAGATATCCTACTTTCCATTTCATGGACAAGCAAATGAAGCAAAGGAGGACTGTGTCTTGCAGAAAGATCTAGAGTTCATCAGCAACAGGAGATCTGACTTAATCTGATTTGCTTTCTATGGCTTTATCTGTCTCTTTTGATAACCTGAAGCTGGAAATAGCTAATTGATCTTGTTAAAAGTGGGAATCAAGTAGTTTATTTTTACTGTTTTGCTTATTACATTTGTCCTTGGCCATCAGTATTATCAAGGTGATAAAACTAACCAAAAATTTAACTGATTATTAATATAAGGACCCCAGCAGCAGATACACATTTAAACCTCAATTATATTTTTACATCCCTATTTCACTTCTGCCTTTTTGACATGCAATTTTGAAGTGCAAAGAGACAGATTCCTAAAACTCATGCTAATAATAATTTTGTCAATTTTCTTAAAATGTCTAATATTTTTGTTTAATATGCTGTATTTGTTCTGCTGTTATTATACTAAAATCATTCCTTTCATACTTAATGTGGTAGGGATTTAAAAAATAAACTCATGCTTCTTAATAGTTCAGTTTTCCACAGAAAGTTTGCAATTTTAAAATATTTTAGGTAAATATCTATATTATCCTACTTGCAGCTCCCTTTTCCATATCTCTAAATCTTACACGTTCTTTTAAGTTTTCTTTTAACTTCTCCCTCTCATTAATCTTGAAGACATTATGCTAAGTGAAATAAGCCAGACATGAAAACACAAGTACTGTGTGACTACACTTACTGCAGGTACACAGAGCATTCAAATTCATAGAGACAGAAAATAGAATGGTGGTTGTCAGGGGCTGGACAGTGGAGAAGGCAGGGGGGAAAAGGGGTTATTTAATAAGTATAGTGGTTCCATTTTGAAAAATGATAAAAGAGTTCTGAGATTGGTTGCAAACAATGTAAATGTACTTAACACTACTGAAATATATGCTTACAAATGATTAAGATGGGGCTGGATGGTAATGCAGCAGTTAATTGCAATGCTCTGTGAGGCTGATACACAAGGTAAGGTTCTGGGTTTGCATCCTGGAGACCTCCTTGAGTACAACTCCCCAATCAGTGATTCAGAGAAGCATATCTCTTTTATACAGTACCAAGAAGGCACCAATTTCAACCCTAACCATGATGCAAAGAAATAGCCCCCATCTTTCGTGATGCTGGATCCACTGTGGCTTATCATCCCTTGCTGTAGATTCTCAGTCTCCTTCATAGTTTAGTTATTTGTTTTTTAAGTTTCTTTCTTTCTTTCATGAGAGAGAATCACTCTCCACAAGTGGTCATGCCATTATCCTCTCCCAGTTTTCCCAGCAGCCAGGATCACATACAAATATGCAAGTGCCCAGACTGTTAACTCAGGAACCAAACCCCAAGCTTCCATATGGCTTCCAGCATTGCAAAGCATTGTACTACCTCTGTGCCATCACAGCTGGTCCACAATCGAATTCTTGAGATCTATTTTGTCCTCTCTCACCTCAGATACACTGAAATATTCCCATTCCAGCTCTGCCTCATTTAGGGCTGCAGAAACACGGCTTTGACATGCTAGTTCTTCAAACCACCAGCCTCTATAATAAAAAAGAACAACAACAAAAAAAACTGTCTTGTATTGTTCATGTACTGTGTCCCACCATTAGGATTTATCAGACTTTCCCCCATCAAGTGCTGCAGAAAACTGACTCTTCTCATATTGAAGGCAGCAGTCAAGGCTTCCAGACTTGCAGGTACAACTGTAGACATTTTTCCATCCAGTGGTAGTCTCTCTCTCCATCTCCAACATCAATTCCAGTACTGCAAAGGAACTAATCTTTGCCATACCAGTGCTACCTATGCATACCTCCCTTCTCCAGCCAATGTGAAAAACAGATTTCGTCTTTCTACATCCATTATACATGATCCACTCTCCTCTTGCCATCCTCCATCCACTGCCCCAAATAGTGTCTAATATCTAGCGCAGGGATTACCCTGAACATCTCCCCTCAGTCACACATTGACTGCTCTTCTTTTCCAACTTGCGGATATTAGGCTTCCCCCAGATCACTAAACTATTACATAAAACACAGGCACTAGATTTCCATTGATTATAAGAACATATGGACTCAAGGAGGCCATCCCCTATCTAGGTCTGCTTCCTATCAACATTTTTTTTTTTACTGTTTCTCCATAAATTCCATGTAGATTTATTAAACTGTGTGTATTCCTTCACATGGTCAGTGCTCTTCGTAGCACACAGAGTTCTTTAATTACTCAACGACTACTCTCCTTTCTCACTACCCCTTTTTTGTTTTTCCAGATTAATAGAACTCCAGTTGTGTTCAGGTGACAATATACCCAGATCTATAGAATGACTGATGACTAATCTTAAGAAACTCAAAAGGGACCAGCAGTTAGCGTAATGGCTATGTTGCTGAACTCCCATGTAGTCGACCGTGCTTTGAATCCTGGACCCGGTGGCTTAGAGTCACGCTGGGTGCGTGTGTGTGCGTGCCGAAGATTCAAGGGGAGAATGGAGGAGAAGGGATTGCGGTGTGGCCATCCCTCCTGGGGGGTGATTTCTCGCTTTCTATCTCTCTGTCTCTCTTTGTCTTTCTGGCAAGCACACATGCCCTGTAGCAAAAACCTCTCCAATAAATAAATAAAAATTTAAAAAAGAAACTCAAGGAAGCTTACTTTCTCATTGGTTGGCTTTGAGAAGGCATAAGGCCTAGATCTAGCTAAAGAGATACAAGAAAAGTGAGCTAGGAGATGCTGAAAATGATTATTCTCTCTGAAAATAAAAACAAAAAAAGAAAAAGGAAAGAGGTATATAAGAAGAAAACCTTTTACCCTTTCTCTTAATTTCCAGCTCTGGACACTAACATGTCAGACACAACAACTGGGTATTCTACATAAGCTTATTGAATGAATGAATGAATGAATGACCACTTGGAGAAAGCACATAGATTCTAATTGGTTTTGTCAGTTCTTAAAATAATATACAACAATTGGTTTAGGTAGTCAAGAGGAGATTCAATCCCAAAATAGTTCTTCAGCATGTTTCTAGAAGAAACCAGTTAGGACTATATCAAAATGGGATTTAATTTAAGTAAGTACAGAGAGTATGAAAGAGTTAAGTCACTTGGGTTGTGTTATTTTCCATCAGAAGTCAGCCAAATGTAGCCTTAAATAAATCACATAAATTTGGGAAGTTTTTCTAATTCCTCCCTAATAATACCTTAATTTAAAAATGAAGAACTCAAGCTATCTTCATTTCAGGGTTTTCCTCTCTCTGTCTCTCTCTCTCTCTCTAATATTGCCCTCAGAATGCTCTTAAAATTGGGGGAAGACAGTTGTCATGGCATAGGTGAATGCTAAGAGAAAATTGCATTTCTGAACTCATCAGAGCCTTATTTGCCCAAAGTATTTGAGAAACAAAAAGATGTAAGAACAAATGTCAAGGGGTTTTTATAGCATTTAATTTAACGTGCTCCTTCTATTTTTGAGTCATCTAAAGTTAATTGTTGGCAAAGTCATAGAAAACAAGAAATCTGGGTCTCACTAATGAAGGGTTTAGATGACAAGTGATTACACCAATGCTTGGATTTTACATATAGTTTCTTACCACTAACTGTTATGGCTTTATGAATAAATTCAAACAAAACAACTCATTAAAGCTTTGATTCATGTTTTGTTCCTACTTATTTATTGTTTCAGAGGGTGCATGCACCAGAGAGAGAAAGAGGAGAAAGCATCCCTGATGGGAGATGGGGATGCTACAATCCGTTTTCCATCTCTCCCTCCTTTCGAGATTGTGGGCACACCAACACATGAGTCTGGCATCTTTCTTGAGCAATTAGACCCATTACTCAAACCACAGTATTGGCCATGTGAAATTTGGCTTCCTTAACCACCAGGCTATGGAGTCAGCACCACCACCACCACCCTTTTTTTTAATTGCTAGAGGGTGTATATATTTTCTAGAAAGAAACAGAGTCAGAGAAAGATAGGAAGCATTCTCCAATAGGGTATGATCATGCCACAATCCCTTCTCCACTTCTCCATCTTGTCAGGATTTTGGATATGAATACACATGTACCCAGGATGTTTTCCAAGCCACCAGAGCTAGGATTCAAATAACAGTCATTTTCCTAAGATATTGGCTGAAGAGAGTTTCATACTTTTTAGTAGTTATCCTGTCACCAATTCTGTCATTTTTCTGTCCAAAATCTTAGGCATCCTGCAGGTTCTCTTTGCAGATATGATCCATTGGAGAGGAACTAACTGGAAAACTCTTGTTACACCTAAGCGGATAGTTATAAATATGCAGCAATAGCTAGGGAGAGAAGCAAAAGCAGAACTCTCACTTCTGTCTTTGTTTATACCTGTGCTTTTGTTTAAAAGTCAAGCAATTAGGAGGAAGGAGAGAAGAGAAGAGACTATTGGAATGCCATATAAAAGCACCACAATTATCTTTAGCTTTTCATATGCAGACCTACATGGGTTCCTATGGCTTAAAATAAATGCTTTATTGATTTTGGGCTATAATGATTTACAGCACCAAAATAATCACATTGGTGGAGAAATGTTGCAATAGTCATAGATTATGCAACAAGAAACAAACACAGAAATGCGTTCTCATTCGTAATATCAATCTCAGAATTCCTAAAGCAGTTATGCCTTTTTATGGCAAGTATCTGTAGAGATAAAAATCAGTTTAGGTGATACTTCCAAGACTGCTAGGGAGGGATCCCTAGGAAGAGAACACGGAGAGTAATGTAGAGCTATTGCCATCTACTGGTTAATAGCAGAGATACTGGGCACATTTTCATAGATCTAGCAGGAAGAGATACTTTTTACAAAGGCATTAATATTTTCGTGATTTTATTTTACTGCTCTGTGCATATATATTTGGGTTAAAACATTTTTGAAAGAACTCATGGATGCTTATTTTTACATGTGAACAATTCATACCTCTAGCCATACTGAAACTTTGATCCATTCATCATATATTTATTGAACATAGCCAGTCCTTGTGCTTACCAGTAGGAATAGAGAGATGAGGTATCCTCAGAGTTTCTGTTTCAAGTTGTGGTTCAAAAGCTTGGGGCTAGTTATTTGCCAATTCATATGTGAGACCCAAGGGCATCCCTGTATATTTTATTATGATCTCTTTATACAGAAAGTGATCAAATGATGGATGGATATGATTTATAAATATATACATCTAAACACATTCATAGATATGTAATGCAGTGCTAGACATTAAACAGTCTACAAGTCCATTTCCCAAAATAGACATTATAAAAAAAGAATAGTCCAAACTTTCAATTATTTTTATTAATCAAAGAAAAATCTGTATTGAAGGGTTTGCCAAAATTATATTTTTAGCACTGTAATGTGATGCAATATGTCCCATCACTTAGAACATTTGCGGGCTTGATGCTTTACATTGCAAAAAATGAGGATTCTGCTCATTTTATTTTCCTACCTGGTTTTGAAGACTTTCATGGATCCAAAATATTTTTCAAAAGATCTGTGGACCCAACAGTAGGGATGCATTATTAGCTAGTTTCTAAGTCGTGGTATTAATTTCTTAGCCCACTGACAACATGTTTTATTCACTGTATTGTTAAAATTTAATAAATCTCCTCCTCCTTTATTTCAGGATTATATATATACATATATGTGTATATATGTGTGTATATATATTTATGTATTAATGTGTGTGCATCTATCTATTAAATATTTATGTGTGTATCTATCTATATATCTAATCTCTCAAGATAGATATATACTTGCCAAGACACTTGTACTCACCAGACAGAAAAAGAGAGAAAGCATGATCCAATGGGGCTGAGTTCTTTCTATGTCTCTATCCATTCTGAATTTGGAGCATATACACACATGTTACCTGTGCTTTTAAAGCTACCGGGTTTGGGATTTGAGCCACAGTTAGCCATGAAGGATCTGGCTCTCTCCACGTAGCGCTTAGCTAATGCATTATGAAGCTAGCTCTTTAAAAATATTTTCCAGGGCCAGCCAGTGGCTGCCTTGAAGGCAGGTGGATTCAAGATGGCCAATTATGTGGTCTGAATCTCAGACCAGTGGCTGCCAGACACATGTATGTATGTGCACCTAATCTCAAAAAGTAGGAAAAATGGAGAAGGGCTTCTGGTATGGCTATCTCCTATGTGGGTTGCTTTTTCACTTTCTCTCCTCTCTCCTCCTCCCTACCCCCTCCAAGTGCACATGGTTTCTGGCACATTGTATATAAAAAAGAATAAAGAAAATAAAATTGATTTTACTTTTTCCTCAAAAATAATATTTGAGGGGTTCAAATGTATTGTTTTGTTACATGCATACATTGTGGAATCAAATTTTCTTATGAATGGTCAGAAGGGATTTCATTTTAATACTGTCATCAAATCATTTTAAAACCCACTGCTTCATTTGGAAGATATCAAAATAGACTAGAGACTTTTTTCAATTTTCTAAAACTGTGATATATGAGAAGTTTCAATGTAGGAAATGAGACATATTATTTTTGACAACAACCATGTAAACATTTCTAAACATCCATTTTCAACATTCTTTCCCCATAACAGAATTACAAACAAAACAGTTACTTTCTCACTCATTTTTAGAATGTCACTTTTACCTTGAAAGGAGATAGTAAGTGTCTTTATCTGTTTGAGGATCTCTGTTCAGTGGCATTCTATTGACAGCTACTTGTCATCACAAAAAAGGTCACCAAATTTGAAACTCTTGTCATTTGGTGTAAGGAAAATGTCACTTTCTATTTTTGTGCCAAAAGATAACAATGAACCTGTGTTTCACAAAACAAAAACAATACATAAAATAAGTTTATGTGGTCACATTATATGTCATTATAAAGTGCAGTATTACAAGAAACTATTCCTCATGATACATAACTCCAGAGCCAAGCATACGTGATCCGCCCTGTGAGGCAGTGAATTTGAATGGATGTGTGAGTGTGAGTGTGATACTCCCAATCCTCTCACTTTTTTTCACTAACATTTTGAATTACGGAATTTATATACTCCCTCTAGGACAAAACTTATACCTTAAGTGACACATAGCTCCAGTGAGGAAGGTACAGTCATATATACAATTAAAGCATAATTTTTTAGCTTACTAGATACAAATAAGGATAAATAGCAATCTTTTGTTTTTGTTTTTGCTTTGCTTTTTTAAAGACACATAGCTCCAGTGAGGAAGGTACAGTCATATATACAATTAAAGCATAATTTTTTAGCTTACTAGATACAAATAAGGATAAATAGCAATCTTTTTGTTTTTGCTTTTTTTTTTTAAAGAAGTTTTTGCCATAGAGTGAGTGTACTTGCTGGAGAGAGGGGGTGGGGGATAGTGAGAGGAAAAGTGAAAAATCACTCCCAAAGAGAGACCATTCTACTGAAATCTTGGGCATACATGCACACACACCCACCCGACGTGATTTCAAGCTTCTGTGTCCAGGACTTGAACAGCTCAACCATGTGGGAGTTCAGTGACATTACTATACCACCTGTTGGACCTGATACATACAGTACTCCCATATTCCCATGTATCACTTGAAAGACGGGCAGGGGGGTGGGAGTGGTTTGAAATCTTTTCAGGTTTGGGTTTTCTATGCTTAGAGATGAGGAACAAGGATCTCCCAGGGGCTTTAATGTTGGGTTCATGAACAGTTTTTATTTTGGAACTGTTCCAGAGTAATTTGAAAGCAGAGGCTATTGTCTCTGGGGTGACGAGTGCATTTGGGCCAGTTCTAGTAGAGTGCAGCATTCCCAAAGACCTAGAAGTGTCCGTGGATAGTTGACTAGTAGTTTGTGTGTCTAGGAGTAATTTCAAATCTTCCTGAACTGTTGGAAGCTTTCATTCATGATTGGTTCAAGGCAGCAGATCATCCTTCCCAGAGAAATCTCACTAGAAAGTAGGCCCACATCTACCGAGTTCTGCCCTAGGCCCTCTTGGGTGGTGCTTTGGCTCATCTTAGCCGGTATGACTACATACATTGAGGGCTGCTTTCTCCCTCTGTCTCTGTCTCTCCATCTCCCCTGGCAAGCACATGCACCCTCTGGTAACTAAAAATGTTTTATTATGAGGCCAGTAGGCAGTGTAGTAGTTAAGATGCTGGATTCCCACATGGCCAATGTATAGTGTGAGTCCCAAACCTGGAAGCTTGAAACTCATGCCAGGCATGTGTGTATGTGCCCAAAATCCTGAAAGAAGAATGGAAGATAAGGAATTATGGCGTGACAATCTCTCGGAGGGTAATTTTACACTTTCGCTCTCTCTATTTCTCTGGCAAGTGCATATGCCCTATTTGCCCTAGAGCAAAAATCTCTAAAATAATCTTTTTATTATGAAAAATGTGAAATATTTGCAAAAGAGAATAGTATTATGAATCACCACATGCTCATCATTCTTTGTAAAAAATTATTCACATTTTGCCAAGTTTCTTTCATCTATTCAATTCCACCCCATACACATACATACTTAATTGTTTTTAAATAAAACTGTATCTCACTTTAAGTTACCAGGTAGTCATTGTCTAGAAAACTAAGCTTGCTGAAAATCCTCTTTCTATCCCTGCTTTTACACAAAGATGGTGACTGGGGCTGCTATAAAACCATGTTTATAGAAGCATATCATGTGATTAGGACCCATCATCCATCTTATACTGATATTTGAAGTCCTGCGGCTCTGAATGTTCATACCAGGTTCAAGAGCCTAGATCTCTGCCTGTGTTAAAGCCCTAGCATCTCAGATCCAGCATTTGACGGTATCAAATAGTCACTCCCTCTTGGGGGAAGGGGCAGGGTACTTCCTACTCTCATAGGTATTGAAATGAAGCCAAATTCACATCCCCACCATTTCATACATTAGCAGAGTGAAGTCCCCTTTAAATCTGTAGTGCAGCTCACCTCTTTCACCACTTTTATCTATTCCTCTTAACTCTGAAAGACACTCCTCTTCTCTCACTCTCATGACACCTTTCCTGAGTTTAAGCTTCCATAAAGACCATTAAAAGTGATTTCTTTTGGTAGCAATTATGCTTTGTCTCAGCAATTATATTCCAGGGAAGAAAATGTAAAGCCTTGTTGCCTTTTTGGAAGGAGAAGAGAAAAATACAAAGTATAAAACATAAATATTCCTCATTGTTTTTTTATAGCTGTAAAAGCAATAATTTAACATTTTAAAAAATTACCTGTCATACCAGCTTTTCATGATTAAAAACAATGCCCCTCTAAAGGTACTTGTGCTATACCACAGTGTTTGATATATGTTTTGCTTCTATCCTTCCAATAATCAGCTCTTGCAGTCACGTTAGCAAATTTTTGATGATATCCATCACTCTAGAGAAACTCGCCAAGGAAAAGCTAAAGCAATTGCTGGCAGTATCTGAGACGCTTTGGTAGAATAGAAAGAGCATAGGGTTCAGAAGAAAGTCAACCCAGTTGGTCTGGTGTGACTTAGAAAGTCGCTTTATAACCCCAAGTCTTAGATTCTTCTAATATAATAATAATTATTATAATTTAATAACAGGATATGCCATAGCATCATTAAAGTGTTAAATAAAAATGTATAAAATCACCTATTTTAAAGTTTATCTATGTTTTTCTTTCTATTAGTTAGAGAGACACAGAGAGAAATAGGAAGACAGCACGCCCACTGGGAGTGACACCAAGGTCAACTCCCATCTTCAGCCAGCCCGGATCACAGGCACAACTATACCTGGTATACTCAGGGAGGTCTCTGGATGTGAACTCAGAATCTTCCCATGTGGGTTGCAGAGCATCTCACAGAACACTGTGGTTTAGGTCTGCACCCTAACCCTAATCCTAACTCTAACCCTCTAGGGATGCCTTTCAGAACCTAGAAACCAAATGGGAAGTGTTTAACCAGGGGATGCCTCACTCATATTAAGAACCTGCAGGTAAGAGGTTCTCAGTGCTGTATAAAAGGTTTAGCATTTGAACACACATTTGGCTCACTTGGCACCAATGCCAGGTTATGACTGTACCACACAGGCAAGCCTCTGTCTCTCCTCTCCTTGTTTTCTAACACCAGAGAATTCTTTCTAATACTAAAAAAGGAGGAGAAAAGCCAAAGGAGAAAATGATAAGGAAATCAATATCCCCTGTGTTTTCCCATTGCCATTTCTAGCCTGAACAAGAGCCAAGATAGGGAGTGGAAGAAACTTTAAAGTAAATGAAACATTGAAGTTTTAATACAAACCTAACTTTTTTAACACTGGGAAATAGAACTATTAGTTATTACCTATAAGATTCAGAACATGCCTGAGATTTCATACTGGAAAAAGGAGAAAAGCTTCTAGAAGAAAGGCTAAAAAAAAACGACAATTAACTATGGAGACCAGTTTTTCTCCTAAACCATTTTCAAATACTTATTTTGCACGAGAATGTGTAAGGATGTTTTATAAAAGGGAAAGTGCATCTCTCTCTCTCTCGACTGTGATAGTTAAGAACTACTAGCACAGAATTATGGAAGATCATTTTTCCTGAGAATAAAGCCAAATCCAGAAAAATAGAACCAAAAGATTGAGGAAAAAGAGAGAGAAACTGTTACTCACAAAATTGTCTGAATTTTTGATTCAGCCAGGTTTAATGCAAAATCTATATAATTCACAATTTCTGTAATCCAATGTATCCTTTTTTATTCCAGTTAAAGTAGTTACAAGATGTTTTCTTTCAATTTATGTCAGAAAGAGTTCTGACTAATAATATAGGTTTGAAGAGCAATTGAAACCATGTGTACTACATGTACTTTGTCACGACTATACAAAATCACTATTACTTGAAGAAGTTCTTCACCCTGTGCTATTCATTTAAAATAATTGATAACACATACTGAACACTTACTGGGTATCCAACACTACTCTAAAAGCTTAATATGAATTAACTCATCTAATGTCCATAATGACAGAGGAAGCTGTTATTATTTAGTATGAATTTATTAACCTTGAATTTGAAAGGTGTAGTACGCTATCCCTGGTCACACAGCTAGAAAAAGGGTGAGTAAGGATGCAAACCCAGGCTGCCTGGCTCGGACCTACTCCGATTTCAACTCAGGGATGAAAGAAAATAAGACTATGGTGGCTAAGATCAAATCATGTGTTTGTATCAATATGCTATTCAAAGAAGTATAAGAACGCTGATTGTAGTCAACACACATAAATGAGTAAAAAGAGATGTTAGCTGAACCATGTCTGATAATGCCAAACATGTCCAAGATTTTACACAATTTACTTTGTGTTTCTCATTGACATGGGCAGGACCTTGCCCAGTATCACTCTATGACATGAGTGTTAAAATATTAGTTTTTCAGGTTAAAGATAATATATTAAGTTTTCATGGGGAAATGAAACCAGGTGGAGATAGATCAATAGCTGAGAGTTTCATGCTTTTGCTGTAAGTTATGTTTTCTTCACCTGCTAGAGAATGAAATGGTTGATATATACGATCAGATATGTTTACTCAAAATCTTAGGGAAAGCTTCCCAGAGAAGAATGAAATAAGAAATGGATAGAGACCTTTTCACTACTATCATTCATGTACAGACATCTTATTTTTCAGCTTTTTAAAAAGTGTGCTTCTTTTGAGAAAGAGGAAAAGAGAGAGAGAGAAACAAGCATCCTCAGCAGGTTTTCAGAATGAGATGCTCTCTCAGTCTTTTCCAGTCAGTGCATGGACTTGTCCCTCTCCAAGGCATAATTATATGATAGATTCTTTTCTTAAGATATATTATGATATAATATATCATAATTATATGATAGATTCTTTTCATGCTCAGAACTTGGAGAGATGGGAGAGCAGGTCCTCAAAAAACAAAACAAAACAAAACAAAACGAAAAACGCTCTCTTTCTCTTACATTAACTAACAATCAGATACTAACCACGAATTCTCAGCAGTCTGATAGTAAAAAATTTCACTTGTAGTTGCAAAAATCTGAGCAGAACTAGAGAACATGCTATCTTGTCAATCACCCAGCCCCAAACTATCTCTATCTCGTGAGCTAGGTCAACAAGGTTCATTGACAGCCAAACTGCCTAGGCATAACCTTGTTATTCCTTTCTTCCATAGATGACCTTCCTTCATTTAAACCCAGTGACAACAAGTACATTATAGGGGATGTAGAAGTGGCTGACTCTCTAATGGACATATTATAAAGTAGCAATCATATAAAAATATTCATGACATAATGAAAAATATGTAAGGTAAGTTACATGCTTCCATTCTATTTCTTATTATGGCTCAAATAAATTATCTCAGTAAAATGAAACGTACTGAAGACTGCTGTGTAATGCACTTCACATAGCAGTTTAATTAAGTTTTATTTTTCCTCAAATGAAAGATGCATTGGCACACAACAAATAACCAAAAATCATTTTTCACCTTCTGTGGTCGATTTTGACAAGAGTTTCTGTGCACCAAGGCACCTGAATTCCAGTGACTTCTTAATGCCCTGGAAGTTCATGATGTATGTCAAACTTAATGTCTCAAATAGAACACTTCATATACATTCTAAAGAGTCTTTAGTATTATACAGTATTTCATTTTTAAGAGTGTGATTTGAATTTCTTCTTTTTTTGGTCAGTCTTGCTAGAGGTTTGTCAATTATATTAATCCTTTCAAAGGACAAGTTCTTTGTTACATGGAATTTTTTCCGTTGTTTTTATTAAACATTTCATTGATTATTTTTTCCTTTTTTAATTTCATTTTCTTCCATACATTCAATCACATTATTATTTGTCTTACAAAATGGATATTTAAGAAAACGAACATTTCTCCCTAGTACTGTTGATAAAACTATGAAATATCTTCAACAGATAATACCACACCTCTTTGTGCCATTAATGCTTTGCCTCCCTGTCCCTCCCCCAAATTTTTAAAAATTATTTTCTGCTTCTGCTTGCTCTGTGTTCATTTTGCTTTTCTATTTTTAGATTCTTGAGCTAGGATTTTAGATTACTGACTTAAGATGTTTCCTCTGTTCTAATATGTACATTCATCCAGTGCTATAAATTTCCCTTTCATTACTGTTATTTGTTCACTTTTTAGTTTTTCTATAGGCTTTGTTTGTTCACCAGAGAGAGCGAGAGAGAGATAGAGAGATGGGGTGGAGAGGGTAGTGGTGGAGGAGCAAAAAATCACTCCCAAGTAGAGATAGACACATCACAATCCCATCTCCTCCATTCGCCTGCTGGAATTTTGGGAATACACACAGAAACACATGGCCAGTGTGATTTTCAAGCCACTGGGTCTGGACTCAAACCACATGGGATCCAATTGCTTTAATCACCATGCCACCAGTTGGCCCATCCTGGCACCACTGTTTTAGCTATGTCCTTCTGTTTTTTATTGTGACCTATTGTACATAAAATAAAATGTATCCTGGGAACCAGCAGTTAGCGTAATGGCTATGTCTCTGGACTCCCACGTAGTCAACCGCGGTTCACATCCCGGACCCGGTGGCGTAAAACTCATGCCGGGCGCGTGTGCGTGCGTGCCCAAGATCCCGAGAGGAGAATGGAGGAGAAGGGATTGCGGCGTGACCATCCCCCCTGGGGGGTGATTTCTCGCTTTCTGTCTCTAATGTCTCTCTCTGTCTGTCTGGCGAGTGCACGCGCCCTATAGCGAAAATCTCTCAAAAAAAAAATGTATCCTTTTTCACCATTTTACAATGTTCTGTGATGTTAAATATATTTACATTCTTCTGAAACTATCACAACTATCTATCTCCAGAACTTTTTCATGTTTTCAAACTGAAACTCTCCACCCTCTTAAGCACTAACCCTCCATTCTGCCCCAGCCCTCAGCCCCCAGCCCCTGGAAACTATCTCCACGTCTTTAATTATTTTAGGTATCTCATATAACTGTTCTAGGTACCTCACGTATTTGTCCTATTGTGGCCACCTTATTTCACTTAGCATGTCTTTTAGCAAGTGGAAGGATTTCCTTTCTTTTTAAAGCTGAATAATATATGATTCTACATACAATGTTTTGCTTATCCATTTATCTATCAGTAATCAATTAGTTGCTTCCTCCTTTTGGTTGTTTTAAATCATGCTGCTATAAATAAACATGGAAAACACCTGTTCAAGTCCCTGTTTTCAATTTTTGTTGTTGTTGAGTATATAGCCATTAACACAATTATTGGATTATATGATAATTCTGTTCAATTTTTTTTTTGGGGGGGAGAGGTTTTCTCTATAGGGCACATGCGCTCATCAGACAGAGAGAGACATAGAGACAGAAAGCGAGAAATCACCCCCCAGGAGGGATGGTCACGCCGCAATCCCTTCTCCTCCATCCTCCTCTCGGGATCTTGGGCACGCACGCACGCACACGCGCCCGGCGTGAGTTCTAAGCCACTGGGTCCAGGACACGAACTGCGGTCGACTATGTGGGTGCTCAGTGACATAGACATTACGCTAACTGCTGGTTCCCCCTTTTTTTTTTTTTTGAAAAAGATTTTTGCTATATTAGTAAAAGTTCAATGGACATTTAAAAAGAATGTGTATTTAGATTTTATAGAGTACAGTGTTCTGCTAAATGTCAGTTACATACCATGTGCTGCAGTGTTTAGTTCTTCTATATCCTTCTTGATTTTCTGTCCACATGTTCTATAAGTTGTTGATAGAAGATAAAGTCTCCCACTGTAATTGTGGATTTGTCAATTTCTCCTTTCAGTTTTGTGAGTTACTTGACATATTTCTTAGCTTTGCTCTTCAATGCATTTCTGATTGCTAAATTTTCCTATTGGGTTAACTCTTTTATCATTATAAAATATCTCTTTCTGTCTCTAACAATTGTCTTTGCTTTGAATTGCTATTAATATAGCAATTCTTATCTTCTTTTGATTAATGTTTGTAATGATATATCTTTTTCCGTCCTTTGCTTTCAACCTGCCTATATAATTTCATTTGAAGTGATTATCTTGTAGACAGCATATAATTGAAGCACGTTTTTAAATTCACCCTGCTGGGGCCAGTAGATGGTATAGTGGTTAAGTCCCTGGATTCACCCATGGCAAAAAGCAGTTCAAGTTTCAGACCTGGAGGCTTGAAACTCATGCCTCGTGCATGTGTGAGCATACCCAAAATCCCAAAGAGATAATGGAGGAGAAGGGACTGCAGGGTAGTAATGCTGAGGAGTGATTAAGAGATAATGGAGGAGAAGGGACTGCAGGGTGGTAATGCTGAGGAGTGATCGCTCACTTTCTTTCTCTCTCTGTCTCTCTGGTGAGCCTACGTGCCCTATAGCAAAAAATCTCTCTTTAAAAAATAATAAATAAATAAATTTACTCTGCCAAATTTTCTCTTTTAATTTGTGTATTCAGATTATTTGCCTCTTATGTAATTATCAGGCTGTTGAGAAAGTCATGACATTTTTCTATGCAAAAATGTGTCTTGTCTTTCATTATGACCCAGTATTGAAATGTCGTGGCTTAAATCTACCTCCTTATTTTTGTTTTTTGTTTGTTTGTTTGTTTAGGTATCTTTTTATGTTCTAAGTCTTATTTTGTCCTGTCTTTTTGTGGGATAATTGAATAATTTGTGCAATTTCATTGCAATTTATTTGTAGTGAATCTTTTTTGTAATCATCTTTTCGATATTACATTATAAATACATAATTTATCACAGTCTACCAGTGTCATCGTTTTGCCAGTTCAAATGAAGTATAAAAGTTTTATTTTCCTTTCTATTCCTTCATACTTTCCCACTTATGATTGCTTTAAGTATTTCCTCTACTTACTTTTTTGTTTTTGGAGGTTTTTGCTATAGGGTGCGTGTGCTCACAAGAAAGACAGAGAGAGACAGAGAGACAGAAAGTGAGAAATCACCCCCCAGGGGGGATGGCCACACCATAATCCCTTCTCCTCCATTCTCTTCTCAGAATCTTGGGCACGCATGCACATGAACCCGGTGTGAGTTTAAGCCATCGGGTCCAGGACTTGAACTGTGGTCGAACACTTGGATTCCAGCCACATAGCCATTATGCCAAACTGCTGGTCCCAATCTTCTACCTACTTTTAAACCATATTAGGCAATAATATAATGTTTGCTTTCCTATCAAACACAAATTAGAAAATCCAAGGAGAAATAGGAAATCTGTTCTGTTTACTTTTTTTTTTTTTTTTTTTTTTGCCATAGAATGCATGCACTCTAGAAAGAGGGAAAATGAGAAATCATCCTCTGGAGAATAGACATGCCTCAATCTCTTTGCCTCTATTGTCCTCCCGGGATTTTAGGCATCTATGCATGAGTGCTCTAGTGTGATTTTAAAATTGTCAGCTCCGGGACTCTCACTGCTGTCAGCCACATGGGCATACAACAGTTTAATCACCACGTCACCTGCTGACCTTCCATATATTAATTTTCCCTATCATTTCCTCACAGTTTTATTGATATTTCAGCTTGTTTTCTCTTTGAGTTATGCTTAGGGGGTGCTTTGTGTGATATGAGGCTATTTCTTATATTTTGTGGATGAAATCTTAGGAGGTTGTTTACTGTTGACTTTCTTGTATATAGCTTTCTGAGAAATAAGTTTATTCATTAACCAAACAATGCATAATTTTGATTTTCTCAAATACATCTATTCTTATTTCTAAATTCTCTGGATGACCCAGTGTTTACTTTTAGGAAATTCTTAGCTTCATTCAAACTTTGAGATCAATTTTGCAAGTAATGTGGGGAATTGCCTTCCTAGATTATGTGAAAGTTTCCTGATGAAAGGGAATATTGACTGGGACATACTGGGTTCTTGTCTATGACAATGGCAGAAAATACTCCATGGTAAAATCAGTAATAGAAATTCTGTAATTTACAAAATAAGGTGATCACAGCGTCTTTTTCTGTAGATTTGAGTCGTGTTATTAACTAATTTTCAAATCAGTAAGATTTAAACCTAACTCAGGTGGATGCATCATTTGATTGAATCATCTAGTCTATTAGCGCTCTTTCTATTCTGAATTCTCAGTCTTCTAATCTAAATGCTAATATGTTCCTTCATAGTAACAATAACAAGCTTAATAATACAAGGGAATAAAACATTTTTTATACAATTCAGATAAATAAGCAAGAAGTGTATGGAAACTTACAGAAGTAATGCTAAAACTCTTATCAAAGTTATAAAGAATTTCAAGGAGTCCTTGGGGCTGGCAGGTGGCATGGTGGTTAAGAGTGCTGGATTCCCACATGGCCAACTACAATTTGAGTCCCGGACCTGGAGGCTTGCTTTCTCGCTTTCCCTTTCTCTCTCTCTCTCTGTATCTCTCTGGTCAAAACTAAAAAAAAAAAAAGCAATGATAATAACAAATGGAATTAAGTAAATAAATAAATATTTTTTAAAAAGAATTTCAAGGAATCCTTGTACATGAAAAATAAATTTCATAAAGATATAAATTTTTCTTTAAATAATTTTTGATTTATTACAATCTAAATATCCAAAATTGCATATGAATACATTTGAAAACAGCTAAAATAATTCTAAGAAGAAAACCAGAGTTTATTAGTAAGCCAATATTCTTGAAACACTAATGAGTGAAACTTGCACTACTAAATAGTTTGCAAAATTATAAATATATAATTCTAAATAATTAGCTGTCCATAACAGAATTTTATTCTGTTAGAGAAATTGAAGAGAAGTGGTTTAGTAAAGAAAAAGAATTGATTAAAAATGATATAAATAAAATAACTATCAAAATACTCAGAGAAGGGAACCAGCAGTTAGCGTAATGGCTATGTCACTGGACTCCCATGTAGTCGACCACGGTTCGCGTCCCGGACCCCATGGCTTAAAACTCATGCCAGGCGCATGTGCGTGCGTGCCCAAGATCCCGAGAGGAGAATGGAGAAGGGATTGTGGCATGACCATCCCCCCTGGGGGGTGATTTCTCGCTTTCTGTCTCTCTGTCTCTCTCTGTCTGTTTGGCGAGCGCACGCGCCCTATAGCAAAAAACTTCTCCAAAAAATAAATAAATAAATACTCAGAGAAAATAATTAAAATACCTGTGAAGATGATAAATTCCAGTATTTTGCCAACTAAAGTTACCATGCATAATAACACAGGCTGGATGATTAAATAACACATTTATTTCTTATAGTTAGGGCAGTTGGGAAGTCAAACTCAAGGTGTCGGCTGATTTGGTTCCAGGTGAGGGCTCTCTTTCTGGTTTGCAATTGATTGTGTTGCTGTGTCCTTACATGGTATGGAGAGAGTTCTGGTGTTTCTTCCTCTCTTTTAAATCACTAGCCTCATCAGATTTGGACCCACCTTAACTACGTTCTTGTAAGCCCTATCTCCAAATATAGTCATATTGGGAATTTGGGCTTTAACATACAAATTGAAGGGGGGAGCATAATTCAGTCTATAGCTATACCAGGTCCTGTAAGGAAAGAACTCTAAGAGTTACAAGTACTCACAGAAAGAGCCTATAATTGTTCAGGTTGTTTTTCTCCACCAAGTTAAGTTGGGAGGGATAAAATTTCATATTAGACTGATTTTTTATTTTCCTCAGTCTTCCGATTCCTCTCAGAAAGATTCAATACATAAGTCATAATTGTGTTTCTCAGTCCAGTTTTACCTGCTTCTGGTGGTTCATGGAAACTCCTTGGGCCTCCCTCCCAAGGGTGGGCACATAGTCTCAGTTCTCACAATAATTTCTAGGTGTTATCTTTAATTGTCTTCACAAGCATTTTATTGGAAAAGATAACTTAAAAACTGCATTTTAATTTCTGCTTAAAACCTATCAAAGCTGTTAAATAAAGAAAAATTCTCCCATGACATGACCTTGCTTATTCATGATTCCTCTCCTCCTAATTTGCATTGCTGTATTGTTCATTTTTGATCTGTATCATGTCAGTCATTATGCAATGGTTCCCATGCTATTAAGTTCACAAAACAGAACAAAAGAATGACTTCATTGCCATTTTTTATTTTTCTCACACTCTTAATCTCAACCGATAGCCTTTCAGAACTATGTGCCCTTGACACACTTTAATACCAAGGTAAATTTTAATGAGCAATTAATCATTTTTGTTCAGCTCCCTATTTGCTCTGCACATTAATTTTATGTCAAGAATTTGTCTACAGTGTGTCCACTTAAAACCTCAGATCTCTTCCCTCTTTCATTATTTTTTTGGCCTTGGTCAAAATCTAAAGCTATATAATAGTAAAATGGTTGAGAGAAGCAGTTATAGAAAAGCAAAAACACACTAACCAAAAATCTTTATTCTACTGCTTGACCTAACTGACATCATACTATCAATAAACTTTCCTCCTAAGTGGTTTGTTTTTAAGCTTTTAAACTAAATTCAACAAACCAGACAGGTTGATTGACATCGTATTATAGTGACAAAAAAAAAAAAAAAACATTATAATTAGATAGTTAGAGAGAGAATCTTGGTTTTCTGTCATTTCATACAAATCTCTATTATTTCTGAACTTCAATATGAACTTCAATTCTGAACTTACATAATGGACTCATTGTGAGAATAAGCATAACTGTGTGTGTCGAAAACCTAACAAAGGGTAGTCTCTTTTCCTTTTTGCTTAATGCATAGTTAGTTTTTGTGATATTCTTCGAGAGGTAAGTAGTATTGAGCACGTCAGATTGTATTTACACAAGAAACCATGTGATTTCTAATCTAGTTGTTTTAGATACGATGAGACTGGGTACAAGGCTTGGGGAAAGTTCATCCCTATGAATTATGAGAACAATGAGAAAGGAACCAGGAAGAAACTGAAGGTGTGAGATACTCATGAAAGCAGGATGCATATGCAGAGGTGGTTGGCATAAGCTCCAATGTTAATGTCTGCATATCTAGATCATCTGATGAGCTGATAACCACCAACCGTTACTGGATACTTTCTCGATACTAGCTGCAGCTCTAAATACAGTAGCCATTTAGGTAGAAATAATTAAATCACTGAAACTCACAGCCATATGGTTCTACCTAAGTCCTTTCCAAACAGGAAGCTAATTCTACATTGATTCAAGGTACTAATACAATAGTACTCTAGGGAGAGAGCTAGCAAGGATACAACAGGGTATGATGTGTATTGGATCAGAGATGGAATCTAGTTTCAACAGGAGAAAGGAAACTCTGGATTGAGGAGAAAGAAAGACACTTGAACCTGCAAGTGTAGGTTCATCCAGAAAAGTGGACATTGAATCCAAGACAGAAAGTTGAACCCCCATTAGAGGATTATCATTTTAAAGTCTCCATTAATTAATAAACTCTTGCCATAAATTTATCTTTGGGCTGCTCAATACTGAGAACCGTATGGAAGAAATAAATAAATCAGTCTCTCTCCAGGGAGAGGATAGGAGACATAGAGTACTACACACAAAAGCAATTAAAAATATAATGTGCATATGTCAGATATTTTACATCAGCTATGCAACGGTCAATCTATCACATTTTAACTAAGCATTAAGGTAACAATTAAGAATAGAGTATTTGTGAATTTTCCCATATTTTGTGTTCACAGGGCAAATGACACAGTCACATGAGTGGACTGTGGTTATTATGCTTTGAATCCCCCATGTCCTGTCATGGTACTTCCAGTAGTGGACCACTTTTGACCTGCTTCAGAATGGCTTGGAAATGCTCTCTTAATGTGTACATTCTGGAGTCTTGAATACAAATCTCTTTTGGTGGTAGGCCTGAGAATGTGAATTTTTAGAAGTATTTCAAATATAGTGAGAAACACGGTTCTCACCTCTGTGAATCAAACTGTGTTCACTCTCACTGCTCATTTTAGTTTTGCCCCCAATACATATTGTTTTTACAGTGTTTTAACCATAATATAAATGCACATTTATATTTTGCCCTAAAGATCGATAAGAATGTTCTTGTTGCTACAGTCCCTTTAGTCATTTTTAATGGCAACATATAGTGCCATGACTTAAAGTATATTATGTTACTCAATTAATCACATGTAATTCTTTTATCTCAAACATTCTTCTTTGTTTGCTTTTGGATTATTTAATTATGATAAAGTTCCAAAAAATAGACTTGCTGGGTCAATGATTTGGCCTGGAATTTTTAACAAGCAGAATCAAATGTAGGTACAATATCCATAAAAGTCAACAATTTTCACTTCACATTCATAAAAATGAAGCATAAAACCTAAAGTGCTGTAACTGGAAATATATTTGGCCAGAAGTGGAGAAGGTGGGAGCAGGGGACAGCATGTTGCATACATATCTTGACAACTATATCAGAGAAGGTTTTGCAGATGTCTTTAGGGAGAGAGTATAGAACTGCTTTCTAGACATGAATAAAGTATGAATGAAACCTCAGGATGGCATAACTTTCTACAAGTCATTTTTTTTTTAAAGAATAATTTAAAAAAGGGAAAGTGAGAAAGAAAGCAACCAGGTCCAAGACTTGAACCACAGTTGGCCATGTAGGAGTCCAGCACCCTTAATCACCACACCATCTGCCAGGCCCCCTAGAAGTCAATTACAATAGCATTCCTTACTACACCAAGAGATCACATCCCATATTTTTATAACCTTTTTAAAAATCTGGTTCTGGGGACCAGCAGGTGGCATGGTGGTTAAGGTGCTGGACACTCCCACATGGCTCCCCGTGGTTCGAGTCCTGAATCTGGTGCCTTGCTTTCTCACTTCCTCTCTCTGTCTCTGTTTCTCTCTGTCTGTCTGTCTCTGGTCAAATTAAAATAAATGAATGAATAAATAAAATTAAATAAATTATTTTTTGAAAATCTTGTTCCTGCATGGTTTTAACCAGTATTTTGGCTTTTGGTCTTGACTATACCAATACACTCTCCTCCCTGTTATCTTTTAATTATATGATAATCTTTTCATTTTTTTTTCAATTACCAGAGAGCACCTGCACTCTCCAGAGAGAGATAGAGAAATAGCAAGAGAGGGAGGGAGAGAGAAAGCATCCACAATGAAGCATGGTCATGCCACATTCCCTTCTCTTCCATTCTTCCATCCTATTAGGATTTAGGGCATGCATGTACATGCACCCACAGTGTGTTTCCGTAAGTACCAGGGCATATGGGAACTGGCTCTTGTAACCACTAGACCATAGGGCCAGCCCATCTGATCATTTATGATCATCACTCTACTGTTCCTTAAACAAAAATATACCTTTTAATATGTCTCCTCATGGCCAGGCCAATCCAATTTCAACTCTGCAATAGTTGCATGGGACTGATGCGGGGGGGTTCAGTTAGATCCTTCCTCTGACACTTGGTACACATGTTGTAGTTTCATTGAACGTCTCTAACTCACCTTGATAAATGTGGACTAGCAATCTGTTTTCAATAATTGTTTTGCAAATTGTTCTGTTTTGCCATGTGTATACAATTTTAATTATATTTTTGGTATTTATAGTCAAATTATTCCATTTTCCTTGTATCATTTGTTCCTTTATTATATTAGAAAGACAGTCCCTGAAGAAGTGTAAGATAAACATTAATCTTTATTTTATTGTATTATCTTTGGTTCCTAGTGGGTTTTTCTTTTGTTTTGTTTTTGTGCTTTTAATTCAATGCTGAAATGTATCTAGAACTGTTTTGACTGTTTAAGCCAAAGTGATCTAAATTGTGTTTTCAAAATTTAAAAGAAATGTTTCATCACATTTCTTGTATTATCCACTTTTTCTTCATATTTTACAATGACATTTGTACTATGTCCTCCTGGTTATTTATGGCAATATCCAGGTTTCATTTTAAATTGTTCCTTTTCCCTCAATATTTTCCCACAAACCCTCACTTGATTCTTACCCAAGTCCTCTTGTTTCTATCTCACTTTATTCCCCCAATATCAATTGGTACACGTCTTCTTCCTTTTTTGAGAGAGATTTTTGCTATAAGGTATGTGCACTCACTGGAGAGGCAGAGAGAGACAGAGAGACAGAAAGCAAGAAATCACCCCTCCCCCCCACCCCCGGAGAGGGGATGGCCATGTCTCAATCCCTTCTCTTTCAATCTCTTCTTGGGATTTTAGGCATGCCTGCACACGCACTCAGGGTCAGTTTTAAGTCACTGGATCCGGGACTCAAACAGTGTCAACTACATGGGAATCCAGCAACATAACCATTATATCATTGGCTGGTCTAGGTCCACATTTTTTTTCATTTCTCCTCTGACCAATGCAAAATCCTCATAACTGGTTCCCTGCCATCTTTTTATTTTTCCAATGAATTCAGAAATCAATCAAGTCACCTTAAAGTTGTTGAGCCAAATTATGCTATTTCTTATCTTTTAAAACTCTTCCACAGTTCAAAAGAATTTGAAATCACAAATCTACATTCAGTACCAGGGAATACAAAGCCATGTATACATCTATTAGAGAAACTATTAAAGAAACTAAATCCGTAATTCAAAATACTCAATCAAAAAAATCCCGGGAACCAGCAGTTAGCGTAATGGCTATGTCGCTGGATTCCCACGTAGTCGACCGCGGTTCGTGTCCTGGACCCGGTGGCTTAAAACTCACGCCGGGCGCGTGTGCGTGCGTGCCCAAGATCCCGAGAGGAGAATGGAGGAGAAGGGATTGCAGCGTGACCATCCCCCCTGGGGGGTGATTTCTCGCTTTCTGTCTCTATGTCTCTCTCTGTCTGTCTGGCGAGCGCACGCGCCCTACAGTGAAAATCTCTCCAAAAAAAAAAAAAAAATCCCGAGGCCTAGTCAACTTCAGCATTAAATTTTTCCAAATACCTATAGAAACAATAACTCCAGCTTTAGGCAAACTATTTAAAAGAAGGACTGCTTCTACATTTGTTTTATAAGGCTACTGACAACTAAATGCTAAAATCTGATTAAGGGTGTCACAAGAAGCAAAGATTCTAACTCATTCTCTTCATGAACATATATGTAAAATCTGCAAATAAACTATCAGCGAATTGAATGTAGCAATAAGATATGTTTTAAAAGTCAATGTTTCTGGCTGTATTGGTTTTATTTCAGCAACAATGATCCTTTGAAAACCTTTCCTAACTAATTGCTTAATACTTTTCAAAGGATCCATACTTCCTTTCCTTCAGTATATAAAATCTGAGTAGGTAACCTCCAGTTCGCTTTCTAGCCTCCTTTCTTCTTGCCTCACTCCCTCTTTACAATCCACTTCCACTGAATTGCAAGCTCTACGATGCACTTAACTGTACCTTCATGCCTACAAATTTACTCCTCCCGTTGGAGTCTCTCTCTAGTATTCCTTCCCACTCATTCAAGACAGCACAAATCTTACTTATTTTTCAAAGACGCTTCTATGCCCAGGCATATTTAATATGGCCCTCTTTTATTTTCCTGTCACATTTTGAATATTGTCTTAATGTTTTCCTTTTATTTTCTTTCCCCTGCACCAGGATGTGCCTATTTGGGAGCAAGAAGGAGTATTATTATCATTTTTAAATTGATCTTTTTGGCACCTAACCCACTACTTGGTATTTAGAAAGCAATGCAAAAACAAAGATTAAGAAATGCAAAGTTGCCTGTTCTATCCATATTGTTATAAGTTTCTATATTAGTAGCATCTTATTTAATGATATTGGAAGTAGAAAGTTTGGTGTTCAAATAAAACTACCATCTGCTTTCTTCTTCAAGATTCTGATTGTTAAATTGGATACACCAAGGTCCGAGCCAAATGGGACAAAGAAACTCTTTTATAACCATTGGCTTGTGATTGCCGGGTGAAATCTGATGGGTAATCTGGCTGCCTTTCCCTGAGGTTTCTATCTGTGTCCCTAAACTCTCCTTCAAGTTTGTTGTTTATGCGTTTTATTTCTTCCACGAGTGAGAAATAGACAGAAAGAGAACCCCCAAAGGGCTCCAGTACTGTAATCTGCTCTTACAATCGCTCCCAGCCTCCATCCAGCCCTGTACCGTGGGCACATGTATGCCCAGCATACATTTCTTAGGAAACCCTATGACACCCAGAAGGAGGAATAACTGTCCCTGGATTTATCCCTCTTCATTGAGCATTTCTCCAAATAAGAACCCTACTATTTGGAAAAGTCTCCTAGAACTTTAATAAGATCATCAGCAATGCCCTTTTATAACTATGACCCACAGAACAGTCAGAGGCTGAGGTCTGAATTAAGAGCTGTAAAACTTCAAGTCTCATAGTCTATGGGGTGTTACCTGATAGTTACTCAGTATGTCCTGCACTCACAAATGTTTTCTTGACTATTGAACCATTAGACCAAAACACTATGTTTCCATTTCTAGTCTAGGCAAAGTTACTGATAAAGAAATAAATCATTCTTTTCTTAGTTCTTAAGAGAAATTTTCATCATAGGGCCCGTGCGCTCACCGGAGAAACAGAGAGACAGAGAAGGAAAGCGAGAAATCACCCCCCAGGGGGGATGGCCATGCTGTAATTCCTTCTCTCCATCCTCCTTTCAGGATTTTGGGCATACACACATATGCACAGGTGTGAGTTTAAGTCACTGGGCCTGGGACTCAAACCATGGTCATCTATGTGGCAGTCCAGCAACGTAACCATTACACCATCTGCTGATCCCAAGAAATAATAATTCTAACTAATTTGACCTTTACAAGAGGTTTCTTCTTCTGCTATAACTTAACCTACTGTTTTGCAAAATAGATTAGAAATGTGTCTCTACTTTGGGGATAAATTCATTAAGGGTAAATTCTCATTGTTATCTATTTTTCTTTCTTCATTTTCTTTTCTTTTCTTTTTATTTATTTATTTTTTATTTATTTATTTTTTACTAGAGGGTATGTGTGCTTGCCAGAGAGAGACAGAGGGAGAGGAGAAAGGAGCCCCATCCCGCCATGGGGAATGGTCATGCAGCAATCCCTTCCCTTTCATCCCTCCTTTCTTTTGGGATTTTGGCCAAGCACACACACACACATACCCAACATGTTTCCCAAGCTGATGAATCTGGGACTCAAACTACAGGGTCAGCTATAAGGGATCTAGCTGGCTTAATCACCAGGCCACCAAGCCAGTCCAAGTCTCACTGTCATCTTAATATAAACTTAAGATCAATTATTCTGTTAGGCCCTAGTTAAACTAATCTGCTTATTAGAATAGTGTTCAAGAGAGATAAGAGAAGGTAGTTACCAAATTTTCTCTTTCATTACATTAGTTCAAGATTCTTTAATACATTTAGCATATTACTAGATTTTATAGTTTCTGGAAATCAAGTTCCAAGTTTCTGGGACACAAAAATATCCTGTCCAGTATTTCGCTCTTCTTTTCCTGTACTTCCTAAAGTAAACATTCTTAACCCTAACTTCTATGAATATTAAACCTTTTCCATGATAAACTAGATTTGTTCAAAACATTGTGAATGTTTACTTTATCCTTATAATCTCAATGAACATTTTTACTTTTATACTTTAATATTTTTCACGTAGGTTTTGGCTTTAGAGCACATGCACTCACCTGAGAGACAGTGAGAGGAAAAGTGAGAAATGAACCCCTAGAGGAGAGGTCCGTGCCGCAATCCATTCTCCTCCATTCTCCTCCATACTCCTCCTGGGATTTCGAGCATGCACACACATGCACCTTGTATGTTTCAATCTGCCAGCTCCATGCCCTGAACCATGGTCAGCCATGTGGGAGCCCAGCACTTGAACCACTGTACCCCCTGCTGCCCCTACCTTGCTTAATTCTTATAACAACCTGTGAGATAAGTGATCATAGCCTCCTTTCACAGATGTGAAAACAAGTTAGACAACACCATTCCAGGTTTTATTTTTCCACAAAATCCAGTCAACTCTCCAGGGTAGCAAGACCTTAAGGGCAGCCACCCATTCAGAAATTCCACTCAGGAATTTGTGTGTGTCTCTATCTGAAGTAGCTTATTTCCCAAGAAGGCAGAAATGACTATAGAAGTGGAATAAGTTGAGAGTCTCTAGACAGCTCTTTATTTTTATAAATTGTATGTTCTTCAGCATAGTTGGATTTTGAAAATTTTCTGCTGACTTCTAATTGGATGTTTTCCAGTGAGAAATTATACGTGTGTCAAATATGCTCAAGATATTTTTGATAATTTATCTATTTCTGATCATTTGTGATTAGAAAATCTTTGTTTGCAAAGCACATTTAAAACCATGGGGGGAAAAATAGATACATTTTTTACAAATGTGGTTATAACAGACATATTACCTAGTGTGATATGTATGTGTGTTGTGTGTGTGTGTAAGATGATGTTCTATAATTAAGTGTTTTGCTCTCAGAGCACTACTTAGAGAAGAAAAGGTCAGTTCTAGTCTTGAACTCATCCTTAAAGAGCTAAGCTTAATTATGTCATAATTGTGCAGAAAACCCAAGCAGAGTTTATCATTTACTCTTGCAAAAACAGCAGGACGATGCTAAGTCTCTGCAGGGTGCACTGCAGATCGCAAATTTTCTTTGAATTGCTCAGCAAGTCATGGTGAGGGAAGGAGACAGGCAACTGTACTGTGTACTGAAGTGAATATTTTCTCTTTTTCTATTCATTTTGATACATATAAGTATTCATTGTTTTAATTTTTTTCACAGGCATTTAATAAAAGAACATCATTAAAGAAGCGTTGCAAAGGAAGTAGGGGTTTTAGAAGATTTTTGTCTGTGGGCAAAATCCTAGGGAACCATGGGAAATTGGTTTTCTCATTTAATTTAAATTTAAAAACATGCTTTATGGGGAAATGCACTAATACAAAACATCTCATTAACTGAGGAGTCTAAGGGGACTGAATTATGGCTTCCTAATATCAATATAAATACAGATTGATTCAATTGCCAGTTTGAAAATTCATGGTGCTATTATTTCTGCTGCTGAATTTAACTGGGGTCATATATGTCCCCCAAATTGCATCCTCCCAAAATATAGGTATAATCAGTTAGGAAACTCATATTTTTCATTCTTTTCAGAAAATTTTGCTATGAACTCTTTGTATGTGGCCGACATTTGACTGTGGTGTTGGTGGCACACGTTACTTTCTCTTTCTCTTAATGTAAACCACCCACTGTCACCCTTCAGCTTCTAGCATTTCGATAGCACTTTCCTCTATCTTCTACTTCCAAACCATTTCATTTTCAAGTAGTATTTGCTGAGTGCGTACTAAGTACTAAACACTAGGCTTTAAGAGGTCCACTTTGTCACTTAATCATTATCACCAGCAAGTAGATAATATTATACCCATTCAAAAACGGGGAAATTCAGACCCAGAAGGGTTACAACTATCAAGCCATATAGCCAAAAAAGGAGAGCAGACTCTTCCTGAAAAACCTTCCAGTAGCACCACATATACTCAGCTTTTAAACATCCCTCCTTAATTTGCACCACACAACACCTTTCTGAAAGAATTCTTCCTTAGGTACCCTCTCTTCACAACAAAAATCTGTTTTTTATTATTATTTTACAATCTGTTTCCTCATATCTCATTCCTATGACACACTTGTCTATAAAGCAAAGCCAAATCGAATACAATGCATGATATTCCTTTAAAATATTTTTTTCAAAAGATTGCTCATGGTGTTTATTTTATGTATACATACATACGCAAATGATAGATAAGAAATATATAATATCTATAAATACCTAGAAACGTATAAATACATGGAGTACATATATTTAGTGTGAAAGTAGAGTACAAATATTTCTGCATAATCTTCCACAGCAATCTCTTCTGCTGCTATCTTAGTCTAGCTCTTTATAATAATACTATGGAAACAGTGTTCTTATTGCTTTCTGGCCTTTCCACTGTTTCTCACTTCTAAGCCAGACTACTTAAGGCTAGTAGATTAATTTTCCTGAGTACAACCTTGATCATATAACTCTGGTTCAGATATTTTTGATGGCTCGAAAAAGCAGGGCATCATTCACATTTCAGCAATTTCCTTAACTTTGCCTCTTCGTAAGTTTCTCACTTTTTTAAAGAATTATTTGTTTCATTTTATATGTTTTTATTGTTATTTTTAAATTTGGTATAGAGCTAATAAGATTAATTTTCCTGAGTACAACCTTGATCATATAACTCTGGTTCAGATATTTTTGATGGCTCGAAAAAGCAGGGCATCATTCACATTTCAGCAATTTCCTTAACTTTGCCTCTTCGTAAGTTTCTCACTTTTTTAAAGAATTATTTGTTTCATTTTATATGTTTTTATTGTTATTTTTAAATTTGGTATAGAGCTAATACACTCATGACTTTATATGTTATTATTGTTATTTTTAAATTTTGGTATAGAGCGCATGCACTCATGAGAGAGAGAAAAAGGGAGGGAGATGTTGATACGTTTCTCACATCTTTTTTTTCAAGAATTATTTATTTCATTTTATTTGTTATTATTATTGTTATTTTTAAATTTGGTATGGGGCACATGCACTTTCAAAAGAGAGAGGAGAGAGAGAGAGAGAGAGAGAAAGTAAGAAAGCAAGCTTTCAGGTTCAGGACTCAAACTGTGGTCAGTCATGTGGGAGTCCAGCACCCTAATCACCATGCCACTCAGGCTTTATTACCATCAATTTTCATTAAAATGATCATGAAGGGACCAGGAGATGGCATAATGGTTATGTTGCTAGACTCCCACATAGTTGACCATAGTTCAAGTCCTAGACCTGCGGGCTTAAAACTCACACTAGACGTGTGTATGAGCATGCTTCAAATCCAAAGAGAACAAAGAAGGGATTGCAGTGTGCCCATCCCCTGTGAGGTGATTTCTTGCTTTCTGTCTCTCTGTCTCTCTTTCTCTATTTCTGTCTCTCTGTCTCTCTTTATGGGACAAAAAAGTGGGTTATCTGTTGAAGATACCATGTACAATAATCTCAACTGGACTGGTGAGAAATGTATACATACTGGAATATTCAGTTTGCAAGCTAAGTGACATATGTAATTGAGTGTATAACAGAAATTGAAATAAAAATATAAAAAAAATTAAAAATAGCAAGCTTAACTTCCAAGAAGACACCAATTGTGTAATTCTTGAATAGAGGAACTATCATATTTCATATATACACACTCCCCATAATAAGTATTACATGTTTTCATAAGAATCTGATTCTTCTTCATACTATACCATTTATTATATTGCATTAAATTATTATAATTTGTGTCTCTTTCTTATTGGCCCTATAAATTTCAAAAAATAGAAGTTATACATTATTTAGTTTTATATCTCCAGATTCAAAAATAGTTCAACTTCTCCTTAAATAAAAATTTAGATTAAATTTTAGCATTTAGATTAAAATTTTAATAATGCAATTATTGAAAATACTTTGGTCAAATTCAACTAGATATTCAGAAGTCATCAAAAAATAATATTAGAATTAATTATTAATTATAATCTCAGAGCAATAAGTTTTATCAAATGCTTAGCTTTGTAAAACATCCTCAAGTGCAAGTCTGAAAATAACTAAAATTACAACACTGATAATATTAACATTTCCTGGAAAATATTCATCCTACAAATAAAATAGGCAATTGGTTTGGTGAGAAATCATTCTTTTATAGAACACAACTGTATGTTTTCTCATTAGATCAACCCCATTATCCTTACCAAAGACTTCAACAGCCAACAGAATAGAAGTCTCTTGAAATACTGTAATACTGTTTTAGAAACTAGTTCAGAAAGCCCTGAATTTTAGGTCAGAAGTTCTTTCTTCCTCTTGCAATAGCAAACTCTTTAGTCTTAAAAAGTTCTTATTTTTATCTCCTCTACGACTGTTTTCTTGTTTATAAAATGAGGCAATTTACTGATAATCTTTTGTGAACTAAGGTCTGTTCATTCAAGTATAGATGACATAATCTGTAATTTAGAAATCTTAAATATATAATTTTTATATTTTATTTTGTATATATATATATATAATTTATATTATATATATATTTGCTAGTGGGCACATGTTCTCTCTGGAGAGAGAGGGAGCACCCCTCATGGAAAATTGTAATCTCTTCTCCACCATCTCTCCTTTCAGATTTTCAGGCATGCACACACATGTGCCAGTCATATTTTTTTTAAGAGAGAGATTATTGCTATAGGGCATTTATGCTCGCCAGAAAGACAGAAAGCAAGAAATAACCCCCTCCAACCAGAGGGAATGGCCATGCTGCAAATCCTTCTCTACTGTTCTTCTCTCAGGATTTTGGGCATGCACACACATGCACCTGGCCTGAGTTTCAAGAGACCAGGTCGGGACTCAAAATGTGGTCAACCACATGGGAGTCCAGAGCCTTAACCATTATACCATTTGCTGCACCAGTCATATTTTTTAAGCTTCTGTGTCAGTACTTGGACCTCACATTTGCCACGTGGGACCGAGCTGCCTTAACCACCACACTATCTGTTGACCCAGGATGGTATATTAATTTGCAAGTAGAAAACTACTATAAGCTAACTTTTAGAGTTAACCAACTTATTCATGAAAAACATCCTTAGAGTTAATCATTTATTCTGCTTCCTTTAATTGGTTAAATCATTCAATTTTTCACTTTAAGTCTTGTTTTGTTGTTATTTTGGAAGGGATATAAATACATATGAAGTGTACAACTTAAAACTACATTCTGGTTTTTGTGGCCCAAGTTTGATTTGTATCTAAAATTATGAAACCTACATAGAAAGAAGGTAAGATTTTGCTGCCAAAATGAGCTGTTGAATTTTCTTCTTAGCAAAAGCAGTCAGAAAAACTTATTATAGGAATGCTCTGACCTTCAAGCTCAGTGGCTAATGAGCTTCACTATGACATTGTACTCTGAAAGTTTGTCTGGGTAGACAGCCACTGTTACCATATAAGCATAGGCATTTTCTTAAGGTTTTATATCAGCTGACTCTTTTCAGGGCTCATCGCTGGCTCTATTTTTTATTATATAACTCTATCCCTAGCTGGTTGAGGGGCAGATTCTTAAGAAATGTTGTACCAATCAGTAGTTCTCTTCAACAATTTGGAATGGGTCTATAAATGGGTATCAATAAACCTGTCTATTTTCTGCCCTGAAAGATTTATAAACACAACTTAAGACTCCTGGAGCTTCCCTGATTTAGAAGTAGAGAGAAAATTTATGGATCTATATGCGGACTAAGAACCTACTTTTTCTAACTTCAGTCATTCCATGTTGACTTTTTAACTTTCTTTTAGATTTACTAATATACCCCAAATCTTTTTTTTTTTTTTTTTGGAGAGGTTTTCGCTATAGGGCGCGTGCGCTCGCCAGACAGAGAGACAGAAAGCAAGAAATCACCCCCCA